>NC_053023.1:672385513-672517468 GCF_003073215.2 Triticum urartu
GCTGCCTCTCTCTGCACGCGAGCAGCAGCAGCTTGAGCCGCACCCTGCCTGCACCGCGCCATGGCCGACCAGAGACCAAGAGCCCTACTCCTCTTGGACCTTGTCAGGTCCACCCCGCTCCGGCCACAACACCGGCAAGACCACTGCTACATCTGTACACCGCATTGTTGCTCGTGGCATGTCAAGACCGTCTTCGTGGATTTACGCCAAGTACCACTACCGCCAAGTACCTCTTCACAAGACCAAGTACCTCTCCGAATGAACGTGAACGACTGCCGTTGCAAGAACGGCACCGGAAAGTCCGAACACCCCAAGTACCACAACACCGATGACATGAACATCTACTGAATGTGTACGACTACACGGCGTTGCGCCAAGTACCCCGATGGCCGGAGCCCTCGGATCCGTCAAGCTCGTCTACATACCGAGAACAACTACCGCCTCCAAAGAACCGTGTAACGGAACCGTCAAGTGCGACTATGACCCGTGTACGACAATGCGGAATTCCTCGGACGCCAAGTTCAACGATGCATCAAGTTCCTCGCCGTGACCCCGAACATCTACGGAAACTCGTGCTATGTTAAACATGTACCACTACCATCGTCGAGATCGCGAGAACCTCTACCATTGACCTTAGAGCATGCGAGAACGCCTACTTCCGCTACGAACTTGATCCGTTCCGATAATGCACGCTCCGAAAGGTATAACCTCCAAGACGATGACCCGTGGAACGAATGCATGTTGTGTGATGTTCGAGATGCACCCATTGTCTGCACTGTGTCCGAGTTGTCACTTGCTCGGTCCTCCTCTTTTGCCGCTAACTCGTGGGACACCCGAAATCCGGGAGCGCCCCACCATCTTTTGCACGCATCCGCACACTTCTCCTTTGCATCGGTATCTCAATCGAGTTACCGGAACCGGAATGTTGCCGTGGCACCGTTACCGTTATCGTTACCATGGCACCCCTTTTGTTTCCGCCACGATGTCAAATGCTTCATAATAATGCTCTTGTCAACTTTTAATAATAGTTGCATAAACTTGTTCATGTCATCCGCATCGTGATAACAACAATTAAAATGTTTAAATTGTTGTTGCACCAAATTGCTAAATGCATATGGGGATTTACCGGAATTGTTGTTTCTTATTTCCGGACTCATTTAATCTTGCCTAGATAGGTAGTTCCACTTTGCTTCATCTGTTGACATGCTTAACAACATTTAATTTGGTTGGGTACATAAGCGGGAGTGAACTAAATAATTGATGTGGTGTTCCGTCAATATGCAACTCGTTGCATATTGAGCTCCACTTAACTTGTAGTGTTGCTTGTGCACTTTGCCATGTCATGCATATTTAAACCGGACATGCATCATGCCATGCTTATGTGGTGGTTGGTTACTATGTTGTTTGCTTCTTTTCGGTGTTGCTTCTTCGGGTTGGTTCCGGTAACGTCGCGTTTGTGAGGATCCGTTGGCTACGTCCGTTTGTCTTCTTCATGGACTCGTTCTTCTTCCTTGCGGGATCTCAGGCAAGATGACCATACCCTCGAAATCACTTCTATCTTTGCTTGCTAGTTGCTCGCTCTTTTGCTATGCCTATGCTGCGATACCTACCACTTGCTTATCATGCCTCCCATATTGTTGAACCAAGCCTCTAACCCACCTTGTCCTAGCAAACCGTTGTTTGGCTATGTTACCGCTTTGCTCAGCCCCTCTTATAGCGTTGTTAGTTGCAGGTGAAGATCGAAGTTTGTTCCTTGTTGGAACATGGAGATGTTGTTCCTTGTTGGAACCTGTTTACTTGTTGGGATATCACAATACATCTTATTTAATTAATGCATCTATATACTTAGTAAAGGGTGGAAGGCTCAGCCTTATGCCTAGTGTTTTGTTCCACTCTTGCCGCCCTAGTTTCCGTCATATCGGTGTTATGTTCCCGGATTTTTGCGTTCCTTACGCGGTTGGGTTATAATGGGAACCCCTTGACAGTTCGCCTTGAATAAAACTCCTCCAGCAAGGCCCAACATTGGTTTTACCATTCGCCACCTAGCGCTTTCTTTCCCTTGGGTTCTGCAGACTCAAGGGTCATATTTATTTTAACCCCCCGGGCCAGTGCTCCTCTGAGTGTTGGTCCAACTGAGCGATGTCCGAGGCTACCAGGGGCAACTCTGGGCTGGCTTACCCAACGTCTTGCTCATCCGGTGTGCCCTGAGAACGAGATATGTGCAGCTCCTATCGTGATTTGTCAGCACATCTGGGTGGCTTTGCTGGTCTTGTTTTACCATTGTCGAAATGTCTTGTAACTGGGATTCCGAGGGTCTTCCCACTAGAAGGAATATCCTTCATTGACCGTGAGAGCTTGTGATGGGCTAAGTTAGGACATCCCTGCAGGGATTTGATCTTTCGAAAGCCGTGCCTGCGGTTATGGGCAGATGGGAATTTGTTAATGTCCGGTTGTAGATAACTTGAACCTTAACTTAATTAAAATGAGTCAACTGCGTGTGTAATCGTGATGGTCTCTTTCCGGCGGAGTCCGGGAAGTGAACACGGTGTTGGAGTTATGCTTGACGTAGGTTGTTCTAGGATCACTTCTTGATCATAGATGTTCGACCATGCTTTGCCTTCTCTTCTCGCTCTCATTTGCGTATGTTAGCCACCATATATGCTAGTCGCTTGCTGCAGCTCCACCTCATACCTTTTACCTTACCCATAAGCTTAAATAGTCTTGATTGCGAGGGTGTGAGATTGCTGAGTCCCCGTGACTCACAGATACTTCCGAAACCAGCTTGCAGGTGCCGTTGAACCGTGCAGATGACGCAACCAAGGTCAAGGAGGAGCTCGATGAAGATCTTGCCCTTTGTGTTGTTTCGTTCTAGTTGATCAGTAGTGGAGCCCAGTTGGGGTCGATCGGGGATCTGTGTTGCATTTGGGGTAGTCTTCTTTTATTTTGGCTCCGTAGTCGGGCCCTGATTGTATTTGGATGATGTAATGCTTTATTCGTGTAGTTGTGTGAAGTGGCAATTGTAAGCCAACTACGTATCTTTTCCCTTATGTATTACATGGGTTGTGTGAAGATTACCTCACTTGTGACATTGCTTTCAATGCGGTTATGCCTCTAAGTCGTGCTTCGACACGTAGGCGCCACCTACCTCGCAGCGCCTCCTCGCGCCGCCGCACTCCCCCTCGCCGGCCGCCGCACTTCCTCGCCGCCGGCGACTGCGGCTGCAGCTCCGGCCGCCGCCCCCACCGCGCAACCGCCGCCCGACGCAACCACTGCGCCGCATCCGCCCCGTCTCCACCGGATCCGGCCGGCCACCACTCCGGCAAGCTCCACGCCGCCTCCCCCGACGAACTCCGGCAGTCAACTCCATCTCCGGCGAGCTCGAGGTGAACCTCGGGAAGCGTGCAAATCTCAGATCTAGAATATCTCGTTGACTTTTTGCCCCGAAACCCTAGCTATTTTGCGTGTTTCATCATGTTGTATCTCCGCATCCGTAGCTCCGTTTTGGGCATATAGCATATCAAAATGTTCGTCTCAGAGAGTACATCATTTCATCTCACTGCATCATTTTCATTGAGTTCATCTTGATGCCCGAAATGCAGTTGGAAGACTGCTATTTGAGATAATTGTCAGATCTGCTGCTCCAATTAGATATTTGTCATTTTTGCCATGATTATTGTGTGCCTGATATGCCCCTGAGCTCTACATATGTTTTGTTATATGCTTTTCCATCTTTCCAGAGGTGCAACCCATGTATTTTTGTGATGTGTGTGGTGACTAGCACAAGCTTGCAAAGTGGTGCATTCGTTAATGCTGATTTCAGGGACTTAGCAATTCCACCAAGTCCTTGATCTGTTGGCCATATGTTCATGTTGGTTTCCTAGTGATCCGTGCCTCTTTTGAGGATGATCAGTAAGGATGTTTTGTTAATCTTGTAGTGCTCTATCCATCCATGTATTTGTTTGCAATTATGGAGCACCCTAGATTGAGTCAATCGAGCTCTACTTTTGTCATTTCGTGAATCTGGGCAGATTGTCTACTTGTTAGCGATTTTGCCGATGATGTTGTAGTTGTTCCGTGCATGCTATGTTATTGTTCTTGCCATGTATAGCTTGAATTTTGTGTATTCTTGATGGATGTATGCTTAGTTTGTCATGACTTGCTCTGTAGTGGGTGCATCGAGCTCGCAAAACATGCCTACTTGATATCTGTTTCAGCATGCTCCAATTTTCACTAAGTCTGAGAACTGATTATGTTTTTGCCATGTTCACATGCTTGCAATTGTATTTTCTGATCTCTTTTGGATCAAGGTCACTAAGGGACTTTTGTTAAGCTCTTTGAGTAGCTCCATTCCATGCTTTACTTTGCCATGTTCAGGTCCTGTAGCATGTAGTTTTGTTGCTCCAAAGAGTGCTATCTGATCTGAAATTCCAGACAAGTGTTAATTTCACTAAGTCTGAGATCTGTTTGTCATATGCATTTTTGCCATGCTTGTATGAACCTGTTAATGAATGAATTGGCCGTAGCTCAGTGCTAGACTTTTGTTAAGCATCATGAATGCATCCATGCCATGTATTTTGTTGTCATGTTTGGGTGCTGTAGCATGTTCATCTTGTTGCATTTAGATGGCTACTTGCTGTAAATCGCATAACATGGTCATATTTGAATTGCTTGCCATTTTCAAACCGTAGCTCCAATTCCGGCATTCTTTATATCGTTTTCAAGCGATTTCATCTCATCTTTCCAGTGGCACACTTGGATTCCCAATTTGAGGCCAGGGTCATGCGTTCCTTGTCAAATCTTGCATATGCATCCCGCATCGCATCCCGCATAGCATACCATCTCTGCATCATATTGTTTGAGCTTTGCACGTGGTTGATTGTTCTGTTTGCTTGTTTGTCTTGTTTGGGTAGAGCCGGGAGACGAGTTCACTAATGGGGAGCCCGTTGAGTTTGCTTTTGAGGATCCAGTCAACTCTGACAACTTTGCAGGCAAGATGATCATACCATCGAAATCACTACTATCTTTGCTATGCTAGATTGCTCGCTCTTTTGCTATGCCAATGCTACGATGCCTACCACTTGCTTTCAAGCCTCCCAAATTGCCATGTCAAACCTCTAACCCACCATGTCCTAGCAAACCGTTGATTGGCTATGTTACCGCTTTGCTCAACCCCTCTTATAGCGTTGCTAGTTGCAGGTGAAGATTGGAGACCGTTCCTTGTTGGAACATTATTTACTTGTTGGGATATCATTATATTGCCATGTTATCTTAATGCATCTATATACTTGGTAAAGGGTGGAAGGCTCGGCCTCTCGTCTAGTGTTTTGTTCCACTCTTGCCGCCCTAGTTTCCGTCATATCGGTGTTATGTTCCTGGATTTTGCGTTCCTTACGCGGTTGGGTTATAATGGGAACCCCTTGATAGTCCGCCTTGATTAAAGCTTTTCCAGCAATGCCCAACCTTGGTTTTACCTTTTGCCACCTAGTCTTTTTTTCCCTTGGGTTTCCGGAGCCCGAGGGTCATCTTATTAAATCCCCCCGGGCCAGTGCTCCTCTGAGTGTTGGTCCAACCCGTCAGCCGCCGGTGGCTACCAGGGGCAACTCTGGGCTGGCCTACCGGAAGTTTAGACAATCTGAGTGTGCCCTGAGAACGAGATATGTGCAGCTCCTATCGGGATTTGTCGGCACATTCGGGCGGTGTTGCTGGACTTGTTTTAACCTGTCGAAGTGTCTTGAAGAACCGAGGTACCGAGTCTGATCGGAACGTCTCGGGAGGAGGTCTATTCCTTCGTTGACCGTGAGAGCTTGTCATGGGCTAAGTTGGGACTCCCTTGCAGGGATTTGAACTTTCGAAAGCCGTGCCCGTGGTTATGGGCAGATGGGATGTTAATGTCCAGTTGTAGATAACTTGAACCTTAATTAATTAAAATGAATCAACTGAGTGTGTTACCGTGATGGCCTCTTCTCGGCGGAGTCCGGGAAGTGGACACGGTGTTGGAGTAATGTTTGCGCAGGTTGTTCTCTAGCTTCTCGCTCGTGCTTTGCCTCCTCTTCTCGCTCTCTTTTGCGAATAAGTTAGCCACCATACTTGCTAGTCACTTGCTGCAGCCCACTCATATATTTACCTTGCCATACCCATAAGCTTAAATAGTCTTAATCGCGAGGGTGCGAGATTGCTGAGTCCCTGTGGCTCACAGTTTACTATTACACCAGATGCAGGGCCTGATGATTCCGCTCCAAGAGACGCGTATGAGCTCAAGTGGGAGTTCGATGAAGACTCTCAACGATACTATGTTTCCTTTCCCGATGATCAGTAGTGGTGCCCAGTTGGGGGTGATTGGGACCGTTGTCGCATGTTGGGTTCTCTTTTATTTTGGCGCCGTAGTTGGGCCATGAGTGTTTTGGATGATGTAATGTTATTTATGTACTTGATTGACGTGGCGAGTGTAAGCCAACTATGTTCTCCCCTTTTATCATTATATTACATGGGATGTTGTGAAGATTGCCTAACTTGTGACATATGCCTTCAATGCGATTATGTCTCTAAGTCGTGCCTCGACACGTGGGAGCTATAGTCGCATCGAGGGTGTTACATACTAATAGTAGGAGTAGGTTCCCCCCCCTTCCTAGTCCTAGTAGGAGAAGAAGGAAGGAGAGGAAGAAGAGAAGGAAAGGGGGTTGCCCCCCTAGCTCTAGTCCAATTTGGTTTGGGCTAGGGGGCGTGCTCCACAACTTGGCCTGCCTCCTCTCTTCCACCATTAGGCCCATGAGGCCCAATAACTTCCCCGGGGGGTTCCAATAACCCCCGGTACTCCAAAACTTATCTAAAACGACCCAAACCATTCCAGTGTCCGAATGTAGCCTTTCAATATATGAATATTTATGTCTCGACCATTTCGAGACTCCTTGTCATGTCCGTGATCTCATTCGGGAATCCCAACAACCTTCGGTGCATCAAATCACATAACTCATAATACATATCGTCATCGAACGTTAAGCGTGCGGACCCTACGGGTTCGAGAACTATGTAGACATGACCGAGACACATCTCCGGTTAATAACCAATAGCAGAACCTGGATGCTCATATTGGTTCCTACATATTCTACGAAAATCTTTATCGGTCAAACCGCACAACAACAAATGTTGTTCCCTTTATCATCGGTATGTTACTTCCCGAGATTCGATCGTTGGTATCATCATACCTAGTTCAATCTCGTCATCGGCAAGTCTCTTTACTCGTTCCGTAATGCATCATCCCGCAACTAACTCATTTTTCACATTGCTTGCAAGGCTTATAGTGATGTGCATTACCGAGAGGGCCCAGAGATACCTCTCCGACAATTGGAGTGACAAATCCTAATCTCGATCTATGCCAACTCAACAAACACCATCAGAGACACCTGTAGAGCATCTTTATAATCACCCGGTTACGTTGTGACGTTTGATAGCACACTAAGTGTTAGTCCGGTATTCGGGAGTTGCATAATCTCATAGTCATAGGAACATGTATAAGTCATGAAGAAAGCAATAGTAATAAACTAAACGATCATAGTGCTAAGCTAACAGATGGGTCTAGTCCATCACATCATTCTCTAATGATGTGATCCCATTCATCAAATGACAACACATGTCCATGGCTAGGAAACTTAACCATCTTTGATTAACGAGCTAGTCAAGTAGAGGCATAATAGGGACACTCTGTTTGTCTATGTATTCACACATGTACTAAGTTTCCGGTTAATACAATTCTAGCATGAATAATAAACATTTATCATGATATAAGGAAATATAAATAACAACTTTATTATTGCCTCTAGGGCATATTTCCTTCAGAGGCCACCCCATTGCTCCTAGCGTCATGATCCACTCTGGACACGGCAGCCACCACTCTTAGCCATCCTCTACTTCCCACCAACCATGTCACTAGCCGGTCTCAACTTCAACAGAGTCCAGGAATTCACACAGGAAGTCTCAAAGTAATGGGGTGTTCCTATCAATTTTGAGGAAGACAAAGATCTCCAAGAATTATTCCTTGTGGCTGAATTCACCAGATCCCGCATCCATTTGACTGAGGAATCGGTCGCCACCATACTTATATCTTGCTTTGGAGGCCGTGCATCCCATTTCAAAGTGAAGCCATTTCAAAATTGGTCGTTCAAGTTCTCTATTTCATCCAAGGAAGTAGGTTTCTCTATTATCAAAGGAGGTAATATTTCTATGCATGCCCTCAATGTTAATTTTCTTCTCCGGGGATCAGGTGCCCTAACTCCTACCGGGAACTTGATCAATATCTATAAGAAAAACAAGATGAATGGACTCATATATTTCATCTGAACCAACCTTACCAGGGCTAGCTACATTTTCTTATGAGTATATGATACGTCTCCGTCATATATATAATTTTTTATTGTTTCACGCCAATATTATACAAGTATTACATACTTTTGGCAACTTTCTATATGATTTATTGGACTAACCTATTGATCCAATGCCAAGTGCTAGTTCCTATTTTCTACATGTTTTTTGTATCGTAGAGTATCCATATCAAACGAAGTCCAAATGCAATAAAATTTTATGGAGAATTATTTTGGAATATATGTGATTTTAGGGAGTTGGAATCACCGCAAACGGAGGCCCACACAGGGCACAAGACACCAGGGCGCGCTAGAGGCCCCTGGCGCGCGGTGGTGGGTTATGCCCACCTCGTACGTCGGTTGGACCTCTACTTCGGGCGCAAGGAAGCTTATATCTAGAAAAAATCATGTTAAAATCTCAGCACAATCGGAGTTACGGATCTCCGGGAATATAAGAAATAGTTTTCGGCCAGATCTGGGGAACGCGAAACAAAAGAGAACAGAGAGGGAGATCCAATCTCGGAGGGGCTCCCGCCCCTCCGCGGCCATGGAGACCAAGAACCAGAGGGGGAACTCTCCTCCCATCTAGGGGGGAGGCCAAGGAAGAAGAAGAAGAAGGAGGGGGCTCTCTCCCCCTCGCTTCCGGTGGCGTCGGAGTGCCACCGGGGGCAACGATCGGGACGGCGATCTACATCAACAATCTTGCTACCGTCAACACCAACTCTCTCCACCTCTTTGCAACGGTGTAACACCTCTTATCCCCGCTATAATCTCTACTTAAACATGGTGCTCAACTCCATATATTATTTCCCAATGATCTATGGTTATCCTATGATGTTTGAGTATATCTGTTTTGTCCTGTGGGTTAATCGTGATCTTGGTTGGTATGATTGTATATTTTATTTATGTTGCTGTCCTACGGTGCCCTCCATCTCGCGCAAACGTGAGGGGCCCTCACTGTAGGGTGTTGCAATATGTTCATGGTTTGCTTATTGTCAGTGTTGCGAGAGTGACAGAAACTTAAACGCAGATAGGTGGGCTATGGCGTATGGGAGTAAAGAGGACTTGATACTTAATGCTATGGTTGGGTTTCACGACCTTAATGATCTTTAGCAGTTGCGGATGCTTGCTAGAGTTCCAATCATAAGTGCATATGATCCAAGTAGAGAAAGTATGTTAGCTCATGCCTCTCCCTCATATAAAATTGCAAGAATGATTACCTGTACTTGTTACCGATTGCCAAGGGACAAATGAATTTCTTGTTGACAAAAGGTTTCCACTTTTATTACCTTGCAATTTATCCATAGTTTTATTCTCACAAAGTACTCGTAGTTTTATCCTTGCAAAATAGTTTCATACTTGTTTCCGGTAAAGCGAACGTCAAGCGTGCGTAGAGTTGTATCGGTGGTCGATGGAACTTGAGGGAATATTTGTTCTACCTTTAGCTCCTCGTTGGGTTCGACACTCTTATTTATCGTAAAAGGCTACAAACAATCCCCTATAATTGTGGGTTATCAAGACCTTTTTCTGGCGCCGTTACCGGGGAGCAATAGCGTGGGGTGAATATTCTCGTGTGTGCTTGTTTGCTTTATCACTAAGTAGTTTTTATTTTCAGTTCTAAGTTGTTCTCTATCTTTAGTTATGGTTATGGAACACGAAACACCAAAAAAATTAGTTGTACTTTCTACTCATGGAGATGGGACACCTCCTAAAACCCTTGATGCTTGTTATGTGAAAAATATTATGCACTACTTGGATCAACGTGAATACTTTAGGGATTATCGCTTGACTCAAAAGGGAAAAATTATGGGATAAATTTGAAATGTTGCAATGGTATGCTTGGGATTTATGCCAGAGATATGATTATACTTGTTTCTCTAGGATGAATGCTCCACATCTTCCCTTTTCATGTGAATTTAATGATAATGAAACCTTGGCTTCTTATGCTAGAGGTGTATATGATTACTATGATGTGGAACGGATAGAAGAATTTGTTGCTTTTAAGGGTGCTGATGAAATTGAATCTTTGTTTGAAAAGTTTGAAGATTTTGATGATTCAGTTTATAGACCTGAAAATTTTTCTATCCTTAAATATTGCTATGATAATTATAAATACAATTCCGATATTGATGCATTTATTGAGAAAGTCTCCACTGTGCAAGAAGAGACTAATATTTTTCAGGAGTCTATGGAAGAAGGAATTGATGAAATTGTGAACTCATTGAATGAAAAAGATGATGAGGAGAGCGAAGAACAAGCGAAGGAAGAGCAGATTGATCACCCGTGTGTAACGCCCTCGATGCGGCTATATCTCCCACGTGTCGAAGCACGACTTAGAGGCATAACCGCATTGAAAGCAATGTCGCAAGTGAGGTAATCTTCACACAACCCATGTAATACATAAGGGAAAGAGTTACATAGTTGGATTACAATCGCCACTTCACACAATACATGAATAAAGCATTACATCAACCAGATACAATCAAGGTCTGACTACAGAACCAAAATGAAAGAAGACTACCCCAAATGCTACACGGATCCCCGATCGTCCCAACTGGGCTCCACTACTGATCAACTGGAATGAAACAACACCAAGGACAATATCTTCAGCGAGCTCCTCCTGAGCTTGGTTGCGTCACCTGCTCGGTAACATCGGCACCTGCAAACTGGTTTTGGAAGTAACTGTGAGTCACGGGGACTCAGCAATCTCACACCCTCGCGATCAAGACTATTTAAGCTTATGGGTAAGGTAAAGGTATGAGGTGGAGCTGCAGCAAGCGACTAGCATATATGGTGGCTAAATATACGCAAATGAGAGCGAGAAGAGAAAGCAAGGCACGGTCGATAAAACTATGATCAAGAAGTGATCCTAGAACAACCTACGTCAAGCATTACTCCAACACCGTGTTCACTTCCCGGACTCTGCCGGAAAGAGACCATCACGGTTACACACGCGGTTGGTGTATTTTAATTAAGGTCAACTTCAGGTTTTCTACAACCGGACATTAACAAATTCCCATCTGCCCATAACCGCAGGCACGGCTTTCGAAAGATCAAATCCCTGCAGGGATGTCCTAACTTAGCCCATCACAAGCTCTCACGGTCAATGAAGGATATTCCTTCTAGTGGGAAGACCCTCGGAATCCCAGTTACAAGACATTTCGACAATGGTAAAACAAGACCAGCAAAGCCACCCAGATGTGCCGACAAATCCCGATAGGAGCTACACATATCTCGTTCTCAGGGCACACCGGATGAGCCAGACGTCGGGTGGGCCAGCCCAGAGTTGCCCCTGGTAGCTCCGGACATCGCTCAGTTTGGACCAACACTTAGACAAGCACTGGCCCGGGGGTTTAAAATAAAGATGACCCTTGAGCCGGCCGACTCAAGGGAAAGAAAAGGCTAGGTGGCGAATGGTAAAACCAATGTTGGGCCTTGCTGGAGGAGTTTTATTCAAGGCGAACTGTCAAGGGGTTCCCATTATAACCCAACCGTGTAAGGAACGCAAAATCCGGGAACATAACACCGATATGACGGAAACTAGGGCGGCAAGAGTGGAACAAAACACCAGTCATAAGGCCGAGCCTTCCACCCTTTACCAAGTATATAGACGCATTAATTAAATAAGAGATATTGTGATATCCCAACAAAATATCCATGTTCCAACATGGAATAAACTCCAATCTTCACCTGCAACTAACAACGCTATAAGAGGGGCTGAGCAAAGCGGTAACATAGCCAAATAACGGTTTGCTAGGACAAGGTGGGTTAGAGGCTTGGCTCAACAATAGGGAGGCATGATAAGCAAGTGGTAGGTATCGCGGCATAGGCATAGCAAAAAAGCGAGCATCTAGCAAGCAAAGATAGAAGTGATTTCGAGGGTATGGTCATCTTGCCTGAAATCCCGCAAGGAAGAAGAACGAGTCCATGAAGAAGACAAATGGGTGAAGTCGAACGGATCCTCACAAACGCGACGTTATCGGAAACAACCCGAATAAGCAACACCGGAAAGAAGCAAACAACATAGTAAACAACCAACACCTGAACATGGCATGATGCACAACCAAGTATGATGCATGTCCGGTTTAATGAAGCATGGCAAAGGGCACAAACAAAACTACAAGTTAAGTGGAGCTCAATATGCAACTCCGTTGCATATTGATGGAACACCACATCAATTATTTAGTTCACTCTCGTTTATGTACCCAACAAGATTAAATGTTGTTAGAATGGCAAGAGGTGAAGCATAACAAAACTATACCATTTAAACAGTTTAAATGGGGTCGGATATAACAAACAACAAATCCGGTAAATCCCCATATGCATTAGCAATTTGATGCAACAACAATTTAAACATTTTAAATGTTGTTAACATGATGCGGATGGCATGCTCAAGTTTTATGCAATTTTAAGAAAAGTTGACAAGAGCATATTAAGAAGCATTTGGTCGCCATGGCGGAACAAAAGGGGTGTCACGACAACTACAACGGAAATGGTGCCACGGCAACACTCCGGGTGATCTGACAACTCATTGAGATGTCGGTGCAAGAGAAAATGTGGATGAACGGATCATGCGAGGATGGTGGGGTGATCCCGGATACCGGGTTTCCCATGGGTCGACGGCATGGCAACCGAGGAGGAACTACTAACGTTCATGGGCGAAAACAACAACTAAACATGCATCTCATACAACACATGCTTTCGTCCATGGGTCATCGTCTCGGCGGTTATACCTTCCAGGTGCATTCTCGAAGCGGTTCGGGTTCGTAGAGGAAGTAGAGGAAGTAGTCGTCCACGGCAACGGTAGTTGTACACGGGCCTTCGGCCACGGAAGTAGTCGTACAACGTTTTCGTAGAGGGACTTGACGAATCCGAGTAACTTGGGTTCGACGGTGGTCGTTCACATCCATAGTCGCACAAGGTTCCGTAAATGTTTGGGGTCTCGGCGAGGAACTCGGCGTTTCGGTGCGATGTAGGGGTACAAGTCGAAGGTCGTCGTGGTACTTGGTGTAACATAGGTCTCCGGGGTCGTCGGGTACATGTTCACATTGTAGCCGTACACGTCGAGGGTCTTATCGGAACCTCGTCAACGTTCGAGATCCACCTTGACGATCCGAAGAGGTACTTGGCGTCATGGTACTTGGGTCTTGGCGGTTCGTCATGTAGTCGTACATGTATCATAGAGGAACTTGGTCTTGTGAAGAGGTACTTGACAGTAGTGGTACTTGACGCGTTCGAGGGTCGTTCATGTCATGGTACTTGGCAAAATCCTCGGAGAAGGTGCTTGACGGTCCGGGTACGGTTCTTCGCGTATCGTTCTTGCCGATCCAAAACCAAGCGAGACAAAAGGGCCCTGGGTGGGCAGCAGCAAGGGCGTCGGGGAGGCGATGGCCATGGCAGGAGCGTGCACGAGGAGGACGCATGCGAATATGTGGTGGAGGTCGCCGGCGCAGGCGAAGGCAGCGGCAGCAGGGCACGGCGGACAACGGCTACCAACGCAGGTGGAGGAGGAGCTGCAGGGGAGCGGCCGGAGATGCGCCACGTGGATCCTCTGGCCCATGGCAGGAGGCCATGGCGGGCAGACGGCGGAGGCGTGGCAGCAGGGACGAAATGGAGGGAGGCCGGGTACTTGAGGGCGTGGTGTGGCTTGGTCGCGGGACGGAGCTTGGCGGCGCGAGATGGAGGAGAGGAGCGCTGGTCGTCGACGAGGGCGACGGGGAGGTCTGTGGTGTCGAGTTCCGGCGTTCTAACGGCGGCAGGGTCAGGCGCTGGTGGTTGGGGAGGTCCGACGATGCATGGAAAGACAGCTGCAGCAGAGCGCGATTCCGACAGGGTCGAGGGAGGAGTGGCTGGCGGCAGCCTCGGGAAGGAGAAGGGGTGCTTGGTGCAGCGGAGGAGGAAGGAGGCAGAGGGGGTCGAGGGAGATGGGGCGCGAGGAGAAGACAAGGGAGAGGAAAAGAGATCGAGTCGCGGCTCTCCCTGGCGGCGCAAGCGAGGGGAATCGGGAGAGAGCGGAGGGATCGCTAGGGTTGGCCATAGGTTTTGCTGGGCCTTGGAAGGCTGGCCCAGTGAGAGGAAAATGGCCAGAGGCCTGCTGGAGCTGCGGGAAACCTTGGACCAAATGGGTCGCAGGAGGCCCAAATGGCATGTCTGGGCTCTCTCTCCCCCTCCTATTTCCTTCTTTTAACAAAAACAAAGAAATAAGAGAAAGGAAAAGAGAGAAGAGAAGGTCAGAGGAATAATTTGGGCATGTGGTTAATTTTCTTGGACTCACAAAAATATGCTCGGTCCGAGAAAATTAGTAAAAGCCAGATCGAACGATAAGAATTCAAACTCATTTGAATTTAATTCAAATGGGTTTGGACTAGGACAAGGGTTTAGGAGTGTCCAAAAATGTTGAGAATTTAGGTGGAGCTCCGGAAAAAGAAAGGATATATGGCAAAGTTAGAGACCAAGAGTTGAGAAGGAAAAGGCATGGAACTTAGCTGTAAGTGTGTTATGGTGATTCCAAATTAATGGAATGGTTTTTATATAGCTCCCTAAATATTGGGAGGATATGTTATAAAGAGAAACACCATGTGAATTCCCTCGATTTAAATGGACCGAAGATCCATACGGTTTATTTATTTGAGTTTAAAAAAATGACATGATGGCATGATGACATAATGCAATGCACAAATGCAAAGATGAATGCAACAGACAAAACAAAACACATGACGAAACCCGGAATCCATGGAAGGTATCTGAAGCTCCGGTCTTGGGGCATTACACCGTGCCTACCTTCTAATGAGAGTAACCCTCCAACTCATACATTGTTTAATGTTCCTTCGTTCTTACCGAAGGATGAATGCCATTATAATTGCTATGATCTCGATGATTCGTTTGAAATATCCCTTTTTGATGATGTTTGCTATGCTTGTGGCTAAGATGCAAATATGAGTTATGCTTATGGAGACGAACTTGCTATTGTTCCTTATATTAAGAATGAAATTGTTGCTATTGCACCCACACATGATAGTCCTATTATCTTTTTGAGTTCTCCCAACTACAATATATCGGAGACTTTGCTCTTGTTAAGGATTATATTGATGGGTTGCCTTTTACCATTGCACATGATGATTTTGATGAATATAATATGCATGTGCTTGCTGCTCCTATTTGCAATTATGAGAGAGGAACTACATCTCCGCCTCTTTATGTTTCCAACACGAAAGAATTGCAAGAAACTGCTTATGCTATGTATTGGCCTTTACTTGATGTTCATGAATTGTTCTTGTATGACATGCCAATGCATAGGAAGAGAGTTAGACTTCGTCATTGCTTGATATATGTTGCTTTGTGCTCACTACTAAATGCCAACTCATTGTTAATTAAAATCGGCTTGGATATACCTTGGGATCCAGGTGGATCCATTACTTGAGCACTTTATGCCTAGCTTAATGGCTTTAAAGAAAGCGTTGTCAGGGAGACAACCCGGAAGTTTTGCAGATTCATTTATTTATGTTGACTGCTTTTATAAAGTATAAAAACAAAAAAATATAGAGGGGAACTTAAAACTTCACAAAAAGAAAAGTGAAAGTGAGATAGACGAGCACCGTGGAAGCGGGAGCATGCCTTGAACTTTGTTCATGCCCATGGAAACTTTGTGAATCTTGAATTACAGAAACTTTTCAACAAAAACAATTATCCTCTTGTACAATTCCATTCTGTTATAAAAGTAATGTGCCAAGATTTGCCTTTAGGATGTTTAAATTGCTTGTTGGTTTGTGTGGTGCAAAACAGAAACTTTGGCTGTAGTTCTCGATTTTACATTTTTTTACTGGAATGTAAAATGGTTCTGAAACTTTTTGCACTATCTTTCTATACAAATTGTTTATTTTTCCTAAGTTTTCAGAATTTTTGGAGTACAAGAGGTATGGTGAATGTTCAGATTACTACAGACTATCATGTTTAAGACAGATTCTGTTTTTGATGCATTGTTTTGCTCGTTTTGATGAAACTATCGATTTCTATCAGTGGATTAAGCCATGGAAAAGTTATATTACAGTAGCTACAATGAAAAAAACAAAATATGAATCGGTTTTCAATAGTACTTAGAGTAGTGATTTGCTTTATTATACTCACGGATCTTACCGAGTTTTCTGTTGAGCTTTGTCTGGATGAAGTGATCAAAGATTGAGGAGGTCCCGATGTGAGGAGAAGGAGGAGAAGCAAGAGCTCAATCTTGGGGATGCCCAAGGCACCCCAAGTTAATATCCAAAGAGACTCAAGTGTCTAAGCTTGGGGATGCCCCGGAAGGCATCCCATCTTTCTTCAACAAGTATCGGTATGTTTTCGTTCTCATTTCGTTCATGTGATATGTGCAAATCTTGGAGCGCCTTTTGCTTTTAGTTTTAATTTTTCTTTTATGCACCATGCTGGTATGAGATAGTCCATGGTTGATTTATAGAATGCTCATTGCACTTCACTTATATCTTTTGAGTATGGCATTGTAGAATGCTTCATGTGCTTCACTTATATCATTTGAAGTTTGGATTGCCTGTTTCTCTTCACATAGAAAACCGTTGTTGGAAGAATGCTTTTTTGCTTCACATATATTTATTATAGGATGGTCTTTTGTAGAAAGAATTAAACTCTCATGCTTCACTTATATCTATTTAGAGAGTCAAAAGGAATTGGTCAATTGCATGGTTAGTCATAAAATCCTACATAAAACTTATGGATCACTGAATATGATATGTTTGATTCCTTGCAATAGTTTTGCAATATGGAGATGGAATATGTGGGAGGTACTAGTAAACGGTTGTGTTTAGTAACAATATTGATGTTAAGGTTTGTGATTCCCAAAGCATGCACGTATAGTCTCTCGTTATGCTATGATGTTGGAGCATGATTTATTATTGATTGTCTTCCTTATGAGTGGTGGTCGGGGACGAGCGATGGTGCTTTCCTACCAATCTATCCCCCTAGGGGCATGTGTAGTAGTACTTTGCTTCGAGGGCTAATAAAGTTTTGCAATAAGTATATGAGTTCTTTATGACTAATGTGAGTCCATGGATTATACGCACTCTTACCTTTCCGCAATTTGCTAGCCTCTACGGTGTCGTGCATTGCCATTTCTCACATCGTGACATGGTGCAAACTTCGCAGGTGCATCCAAACCCCGTGATATGATACGTTTTATCACACATAAGCTTATTATATCTTCCTCAAAACAGCCACCATACCTACCTATTATGGCTTTTCCATGGCCAATCCAAGATATATTGCCATGCAACTTCCACCGCTTCCGTTTGATGACTTGAGCATTCATTGTCATATTGCTTTGCATGGTCATATAGCTGACATAGTAATTGTGGCTCAGCCACCGTTCATCATTTTTCATACATGTTAGGCTAGATCATTGCACATCCTGGTACATTGCTAGAGGCATTCATATAGAGTCATATTTTGTCATAGGTATCAAGTTGTAATCTTTATTTCTTTGAGTTATAAGTAAATAGAAGTGTGATGATCATTATTCATTTTTAGAGTAGTGCCCAAGTGAGGAAAGGATGATGGAGACTAGGATTCCCCCACAAGTCGGGATGAGACTCCGGACAATGAGAGAATATATATATATATATATATAAAGAAATAGAAAAAGGGGGAAAATAAACAAATAGAGAAGGGGCATTGTTAGTATCCTTTACCACACTTGTGCTTCAAAGTAGCACCATGTTTTTCATATGGAGAGTCTCCTATGTTGTCACTTCCATATACTAGTGGGAATTTATCATTATAGGATTAGATGCACACCCACTTAGTTTTCATATTGACCTTTCATACACTTATAGCTCTTAGTGCATTCGTTGCATGGCAATCCCTACTCCTCACGTTGATATCAATTGATGGGCATCTCCATAGCCCGTTGGTTAGCCGCATCGATGTGAAACTTTCTACTTTTTTGTCTTCTCTATATTTACCCCTATCATTATACTCTATTCCACCCGTAGTTCTATATCCATGGCTTGCGCTCATGTATTGCGTGAGAGTTGAAAAAGCTGAAGCGCGTTAAAAAGTATGAACCAATTGCTCGGCTTGTCATCGGGGTTGTGCATGATAAATACTTTGTGTTAAGAAGACAGAGCATGAAAAGACTATATGATTTTGTAGGGATAGCTTTATTTAGTGTTAATATTTTGAAAAACATGATTGTTTGTTGGGATGCCCGAGTATTGATGTTTTTGTGTCACATTATAGACTATTGCTTTGAATCACTTATGTCTTAATATTCATGCCATGATTAGATATATGATCAAGTTTATGCTAGGTAGCATTCCACATCAAAAATTATCTTTTTTATCATTTACCTGCTCGAGGACGAGCAGGAATTAAGTTTGGGGATGCTTATACGTCTCCGTCGTATCTATAATTTTTGATTGTTTCATGCCAATATTATACAAGTTTTACATACTTTTGGCAACTTTTTATATGATTTATTGGACTAACCTATTGATCCAGTGCCAAGTGCCAGTTCCTGTTTTCTGCATGTTTTTTGTATCGTGGAGTATCCATATCAAACAAAGTCCAAATGCAATGCAATTTTACGGAGAATTATTTTGGAATATATGTGATTTTTTGGGAGTTGGAATCACCGCAAACAGAGGCCCACACAGGGCACAAGACACCAAGTCGCGCCAGATGCCCCTGGCGCGTGGTGGTGGGTTGTGCCCACCTCGTACGTCGGTTGGACCTCTACTTCGGGTACAAGGAAGCTTATAGCTAGAAAAAAATCATGTTAAAATCTCGGTGCAATCGGAGTTACGGATCTCCGGGAATATAAGAAAACGGTTTTCAGCCAGATCTGGCGAACGTGAAACAAAAGAGAACAGAGATGGAGATCTAATCTCGGAGGGGCTCCCGCCCCTCCACAGCCATGGAGACCAAGGACCAGAGGGGGAACTCTCCTCCCATCTAGGTTGAGGCCAAGGAAGAAGGACAAGGAGGGGGGCTCTCTCCCCCTCGCTTTTGGTGGCGCCGGTGTGCCACCGGGGGCAACGATCGGGACGGTGATGTACATCAACAATCTTGCTACCGTCAACAACAACTCTCTCCCCATGTTTGCAGCGGTGTAACACCCCTTCTCCCTGCTGTAATCTCTACTTAAACATGGTGCACAAATCCATATATTATTTCCCAATGTTCTATGGTTATCCTATGATGTTTGAGTAGATCCGTTTTGTCCTATGGGTTAATCATGATCTTGGTTGGTATGATTGTATATTTTATTTATGGTGTTGTCCTACGGTGCCCTCCGTCTCGCGCAAACGTGGGTGGCCCTCGCTATAGGGTGTTGCCATATGTTCATTTTTTGCTTATTGTCAGTGTTGCGAGAGTGACAGAAACTTAAACACGGATAGGTGGGCTATGGCGTATGGGAGTAAAGAGGACTTGATACTTAATGCTATGGTTGGGTTTCACGACCTTAATAAATAGTTGCGGATGCTTACTAGAGTTCCAATCATAAGTGCATATGATCCAAGTAGAGAAAGTATGTTAGCTCATGCCTCGCCCTCATATAAAATTGCAAGAATGATTACCGGTACTTGTTATCGATTGCCTAGGGACAAATGACTTTCTTGTTGGCAAAAGCTTTCCACTTTTGTTACCTTGCAATCTACCCGTAGTTTTATTCTCGCAAAGTACTCGTAGTTTTATCCTTGCAAAATAGTTTCATACTTGTTTCCGGTAAAGCGAACGTCAAGCGTGCGTAGAGTTGTATCGGTGGTTGATAGAACTTGAAGGAATATTTGTTCTACCTTTAGCTCCTCGTTGGGTTCGACACTCTTATTTATCGAAAAAGGCTACAAACGATCCCCTATACTTGTGGGTCATCAGTATATCTCGCACCCACTCTCTAATTTTGTCTGAGAGCCGTGTTAGCAATGTCGGGATTGAAACTGTTGAACCTTGATGGCAAATATTATTTGAACTCTTGTCTGCTGCTTCGCTGATGAGGTGGAAATCCCTACTGATGACCATTAGACCCCTAGTGTTAGTGTTATTAAGTTCAATTCCTTGTAGGAAAGTTTTATGTCATCTGGTCGACCAGACGATAAACCACAACAACTCTAGGTCTTTCTAATGCCTATATTTTTTATGGATCCACTCAGTACAAACCTCCCATGGGACCAAGACATGACCTCGAAAAGGTCCTTGTTAATACTGAGCAAGACTTGTTTCTATGAGATGATGGTGAGCAATACCGGTGGTGTTGATGATGATGAGTTGGTAGAGAACTAGGCCACCCCTTATGCTGGCCAGATGGATAAAAAATTGCAAATAAAACCAAGAAGAATGGTGTTGTTGGAGCACACAATGAAGAATTAATTGTGTTGTTGGAGGTGAAGAGGGCCTTGGCAGCCGACTAAAAGGAGAAGGTGAATTGTTCTGATGAGATCAAGATGATGGAGGATGAGAAGTGGAAGGCAATGGTGGTGGCTCAAGAGAGGAAGGTGTCGGTGGAACAAAAAAGGACTTGAATTTGCGACGAAAAGACTTGCATTGGAGACCGATGAAAAAAAAAGACTGAGCTTGAGGAGCAAAGATTGCATTGGTGGTTGAGGAGCAAAAAAGCAAAAGGGTGGTCAAGGACCGTGCTATTATGTTCATGAATCCCAGCAACATGGTCGAGTGAGCAAGAAAATATTGGCAATTCACTTGTAGGGATATCTTAGCTAAGATGTGTGGGGGCGACAATGATGAAGGAGGCGGAAATGGTGGCTCCAATGATGACGGCGCAAATGCATGAGGATGGCTTTTGGTCCTCCATGTGTTGGTGGTTTTTTCGAATGACTTGTTCATTTGGTGCCTTTTGGCACCTATGGTTATGTTTGATGGATTGGATGAACTTTATTTATGCCCTAGTTCAATTATGATGCCTTTGAAATGTTTATGTTTGCTTTCAAATGTGATGGTTTCGTTTCAATTGTTTTACCAAAGGTTCGGAAGTATCGGGAAACCAAAAAAAGTAGGGGATTAAACATGGGAGTCTGCTAGCTGAGAAAAAGTTTAATCCCTCAAATAAATTGACTTTTGGGGATAAGGAGAAGGTTTGAAGGACTAAGTTTAGTGGATATGCTAGAGATGTTCTTAGTGTGCTACCTTCTTTCACTATTCCCTTCCCCCAGAATTTCATCTTGTAGTTTTAGAGAGTGATGTTCATTTGCACAGTAGATCACACCACCCGCCGGTTATGTTGATGGGATGCAATAGTACGGGGAAGCGAGAATTTTATCATCAACACCCCTTTGCAATTTGCATGTATGCAAATAAGGCGAAAAATAGATGTTGTCGAAATTCTTTTGATACTTGAAAATTTAAAATGTAATAAATCCTAGCAGTAAAAAATGCAATAAATCCCAAATCTCATATATAATTTACGATCCGACTTCACTATTGGCTTTTTCTTGACAAGAGCTTTGATATTAGATACCGTATGTGGATGCTTCATTGGAAAAAATCAGTTTAAAAGAACTAAGTGATTTATAAAGTTACCACTATACGAGCACCAGCGTTGTCACGTCATAACTTTGGTAAAAAAAATGCTGGGTGGCAATTTCATGAATCATGGCAATCGGGTATTGAAGTTCTTGTCAATACGAATGCAAGTTGTCAATTTGACGGACAATCCAAGCTATGCAATATTCTTACACCAAACTACTCCATTCGGTTATATTTACTCTGCATATTAGTTTTTTCTCAAGTCAAAATTTGTACATTGACCAAGTTTATAGAATAATTAGATGTTATTAGTAATTTTGGCATGCATAAATTGTTAGCTCCTTGCATATAGGAGCGCGGATCATGGTCAGTTAGCCGGGCCATATTCAGTTCGTTAGCTGGCTTCGTGAGTCCAAGTCTAGCTGGGCTCGGTCATTAGAGGATAAGCACCACGATGTAGTGGCCGGGAGTTTAGGCTAGTCAGTGTGTGTGTGGAGTTGTGGCCGGGTCGTGTGTGTGTGCACGGGTATAAAGACCCACCCCATATGTACTGGTCGAGGTGCGAAGTAATGAGCTGAGCCTAGGAGAGCCAGAAGATGAGCGTAGTCTTCACTGGAACCGTGATGTGCGCCCAGTCGGTAAGAGAGAGCTCATCTGGGTAGGCGTCAGTTTGTTGCCGAGCCATGCCATTCGTGCGCCGGAATATGCCATATGTGCAGCAATGGCGTTTGTGCGCCGGAAAACCATCACCGTGTCATGTGTCTTCTCTTTCTTTTACCTTCGTTCCTGCGAGAGAAAGAGCGAGAGAGAGCTGAGCACCGGCGCAAAGAGCAAACTAGGGCTCGACGCCAACATTTGGCATCATGAGCTTGGTGGTATTGGGCGTCGTTCGCCCTGCCGGAGGCGTGCCGGCGGTGGCGGTGTTGGCCAGGGGCTGCGCGACGGAGCTCCGGGCTGTGTGTCAGCCTGAGGAGATGCGCGACACGGGGGCCGTCAACGGTATGTGTTGCCGGAGCCGGAGGAGACGGCGTATGCTGCCGCAACTGGAGACGAGGAAGACGGTATATGTCGCTGGAACATCGGGCATGTGTCGCTGGGGGAGAAGGAGTCGACGTGTATTCCGAGGAAGAGCATGGAGATGTTGCGCAGCGACGAAGACCGCAACGGCGCAATGTGACAACCATGGAGCGGCGACCATGGAGGTGTGTGGGCGCAGTGTGTCCGCGGCGCGGCCGCGTACGGTGAGCCGTGTCAAGATTAGGAGGAAAATTGTAAACAATAATCTTGATCACAGCCGGTTGGTCTTGGCCTAGCCGTCCGCGGGAGCTGGCAACAAATAGCTGCATGCACGTACAATATGCATCGTGTGTCCGTTCAGTCAATGCATGCTATGCGTGGGCGTGCATGTAGTTAGCCGGTTAGAGGTCAGCCACTTCGGGTGCCGAACCATGGATCCCCTCCCTCCCTCCTCCCTCGCCTCCTCCTCCCCCTCCTCCCCTCCTTGCCCTAGCCGTCCCGCTCCCCGCCCTGACCCGCTGGCCGGTGCCCGGTCATCCCCCTCTCCGCTCCCCTGGCTCCCCGCGGGTGGGGTTCTCCCCTCTGTCTTCTCCGCTGCCAGTTACTGGGATCTCGTTTCTGGGCCCTTGCGTCTGATGAGGAGGATTCGAGGTCGTCGGTCCCTTCCCCCTGTGGTCCCGTGCCTTGTGTTGGGGGGTGGTGGTGCCTTCCGCCGCTCCTCGTCCCCGCAAGTTCGCTCCTGGTGGCCGGTCGGTGGCCGCGTTTTCGTCGGTCGATGGCTGGATTCGGATCTCTCGGCGGCGGCGTAAGTCTAGTAAGTTTGCTGTTGCGTCACCTGATCTCGTTGTCCTGGGCAGTGCGCCTGATGGGGAGCTTGGTGGCCTCCCATCCCCCTCTCCTGCAGCCTCTGCGGCGGCCTTGTCGCCGGCGGCAGCGACGGCGGGGTCGTTGGTGGCTTCGTGTAACCTAGATCTCGATTTCTCCACGGTGGCCATCGGGCCGCGGGACGTCCCCTCGGGTGGGCTTGATGGGCCTTGCGGTTTGCCGTTTCCCAGTGGGCCTACCTCTCCTCCCCCTCTTTAGTCGGTGGCAGATTTCCCCCCTCTGGTCCCGTCCGGCCCAATTGGGCCCATCGTCCGGGTTCCTGCTCCTCAACCTTCTTTGGCCCATGTGGCGAGTCGGGCCCAGGTGGGCACGGCTCGGACGGGCTATTTATGGATCCCCCGCGGCTCTTCCTCCCCTCTGCTAGGATTTCCGACTTCCTCTTCTGATCTGCGCCGTCACCGTCTTCCCATCCGTCGCCCCCCACCTCCACCCCTCCTCCTTCCTTTTGCTGTGGTGCTATCCATGGAAAAGTCGCGGGGCTCTTCCTGCGAGGCGCTCTCGGGCAGCAAGCGACACCGTGATGACTCCCCTTCCTCCGCGGTGGATCTGGAGCTCGAGGCTTCGCTCCGTTCCAAGTTGGAGGCGGAATAGGCGGCGCGCGAGCAGGTGGCTCGTGACCGCGAGGCTCGGGCTTTGGGTCCGGAGTGGTCGCAGCGCTCGGAGAGGGTTGGTGTGCTCGGATCCGGCCCGTAGGGCTCTGGATTTGGCCATTCTCTCTCTCCGGTGCTGGACCCGTGGGAGGAGGCGGTGGCCTCTGGCGGTGGTGTTTCTTCGTCTTCTGCCTCCCTTCCTGCTCCGGGAGTGGGCCGCGGTCCATCTGCTCCATCGCACCCTCCTCCTCCTCCTCGCTCGGTTGGGGTTGGTGCTGGTGCTCGTCCGCCGCCTCGGTCCTTCGCGGGGCCGACGCGTCGGCCGCTCGGTCCGGCCTCTGGGGCGCCCCCTTTTCCGGGGATGGGGGATGGGATCCTTCCTCCTCCTCCATCACTTCCGCAATCCCGCCCGTCCTCTGCTTCCCATAACAACCCCTCGGCGCTCACCTGCTTCGCTTGTCACAGGCCTGGCCATTTCCAGTCTCGCTGCAACAACCCTCCTTTTTGCCTGATCTGTCGCTCTGATGGTCACCTCACGGTCAACTGCATGGCTAGGCAGAAACCTCCCGCGGTCATCCAGTTCGGCTCGGGCCGCCCCGGTTGCGCCTTTTTCGCCTTCGACGGTGACCTGCCTGTCCGGGAGGTGGCACCTGCTCTGTCTAATGCTGCGATTGTTACGGTCAAGGATCAAAAGATTTTGCCCCAAATTCTTCTGGAAGGGCTTCGCATTTGGGATGAGGCTGGATGGGACTGGCAAGTTGTGCAGATATCTGAATTTGAGTTCTCTGTGGTGTTTCCCTCCAAAGAATGTTTGCGGATGATTGCCTTATGCACTAGCTTCACCTTGCCCCTCAATCAATTGGTGGTTTCTGTTAAAGCGGCTTCTTGCAGTGGTACGGTAGTTGGTCCTCTCTCTCAAGTCTGGGTTTTGATTGACGATTTGCCTGCTGGTCTCTGTTCGTCTGCTTTTCTCATGTCTTTCGGGGTTCTGATTGGGAAGCCCATCGAGGTGGATGAAGACTCTCTGAACAAGGTTGGCCCTGCTAGGATGAAGTTTTGGTGTGTGGATCCTGAATGGGTTCATGGCTCGATTGATATCTTCCCTTCTCCCAATGGTATTAAGCTTCGGGTGCGGGTGGAGGGGGCGGCTGCTTTTCAGACTCCACCTCCCCCTCCTCCCCCTTCTAACCCTTCGGACAAGCATGATAAGCAGGGGGACGGATCTCTGGGTGGCCCTAATCAGAGCCATGGGTCTAACCTCCGCTTCACCCAATCTGAATGGGATGGTTTGGCAGATTCTGAACATGAGTTGTTTCAATCCCAAGCTCCCTCTGGTGTTGCTCCTCGTGATGATTCGGTGATCCCGTCTGCTGCTCCCAATGTCCCTGCTGCTGGTGCTGATATGTCGAAGTTCCCGCCCTGCTCTGCTACCCCCGTTTCTGGTGCTTGCTCCAATCTTCCTGTCCGCCCGCTCTCCCCCACCCGATCGGGAATTGAAGATCTTCCGGCCTCCCCGGCTCGCGATGTGGTGGAATCCCAGTCCCTCCGGAAGAAGAAATCCTCAGTGTGGAAATTCTCGGCTAAGAGCCAGAACTCGTCGGGCTCGAAGCACTCCATGACGGGGGTTTGTCGGCGTCTTGATCAAGATTTGGGATCTATGTCCCGTTCGGGTCCCCATGTTGGCTCTCCTGCTGTGCGTTCGCCTGCGATTCGATCCCCTGTGTCCACGGCTCGCAAAGGAAGGCGGGTGGCAAATTCAGGTGTTTCTGTCCTGGAGCGGGCTGAAAAGCGGGCTGCGGCGAAGGATCTCCCTCCCCTAGGTACATCTCCCGTTCCCTCTGTTGTTGCTTCTCCAGTTCGGTTGGTTCTACCTTCTCTTTCAGATGATCATCTTTTAAATATTATGTCGGATGTGGGGGTGGTGGTTGATTCGTTTGTTGGTTCTCCTAGTTCTCTTCTTGCTATTATTCGGGCTAACGAGATGGCTCAGGCTGCCATTGCCAAAGCCAAAGAGGCCGTTGCCTCTCAGGTAGGGGCTTCTAGTAGTGGTCCGGTCGTGGACGCTGGCGCTGGTAGTGGCCAGCCCCAATCCAACTTGTCTAAAAGGGGCACCAATAAGCGTGCTAAACCCTGCGTGGCCCCTTGCAGGTCGAGCCTTCGAATCAAGAATCTTTCTTATAAATGAGGGCGTTATTCTGGAATATTAGGGGGTTCGGTGTTAGGGGGCGCCGTGACCAACTTAAAGATCTGGTTCGTTCTAACTCTGTTGACTTTGTGGGGCTGGTAGAAACCTTCAAGGAATCCTTCTCCCCTAATGACCTTTCTGCTATTGTGGGCATGGACAGATTTAATTGGAACTTTTTACCTGCTTCGGGGCACTCTGGAGGGATCTTGATAGGCTCCAATAAAGATATTTTTGATTTTGTTGCTTTTGATCATGGGATCTTTTGGGCCAGTGTTGTTCTCTCTCATAAAGCTCAGAATACTCTTTGTGAGTTTATCGTCGTCTATGGGCCTGCGGACCATTCCTTGTCGCCTTTATTTCTTAATGAACTTTCGTTGAAGATCGATGCTTGTAATTTACCGATGGTTATCGGGGGAGACTTTAACCTTCTGCGGTGCCCTAATGACAAAAGTAATGATAACTTCTCCTGGACACTGGCTAATGCCTTTAACGACTTCATTAGTGCCAATGCTATTCGTGAGCTACCTCGGGGGGGAGCTCGTTATACCTGGTCCAATCATCAGTCAATCCCTATTAGATCAGTGCTTGACAGAGTCTTCCTTTGTCCCAGGTGGGATTCCTTGTTCCCTAGGGCCTCTCTTTACGCCAAATGCATTATCGGTTCCGATCATACCCCCTTAATTCTTGACGATGGTTCCATTAGCCTCAGGCCTCCAGCTAGATTTCAATTTGACGCCTCCTGGTTGGCTGTGGATGGCTTTGTCGATATGGTTGCGGCGAAGATCTCCCTTTCTCTATCATCCAATGCTCGCTCCTTTGGGCCTTTGGATGATTGGATTTCGTGTTCCTATAACCTGCGTAAATTCCTCAGAGGTTGGTCTCGTAATCGTGCGGCGGAGGATCGTCGCACCAAATCTTTCCTCGAAGACCAGATCTTGTCGCTGGATCACGCGGCTGATTCTATTGGGCTCTGTGACGATGGTTGGGCGGTTCGTTATAATCTGGAGACTGCTTTAATACAGTTACACCATCAGGCTGAGATTTATTGGCGTCAACGGGGTACTCTAAACTGGACTCTAAAAGGCGACTCCCCTACGGCGTATTTCTTTGCGATCGCGAACGGCGGGCGTAGACGATGTGGTATTAATAGCCTGCTCATTAATGGTGTGCGATCTTCGGAGCAGTCTGTTATTATAGCTCATGTGGTGGATTTCTTCTCTTCGTTGTTGGGGGCTAAACCTCCATCGGGCTTCTCCATTTCTCCCTCCCTTTGGAACTTAGGTCTTAAAATCTCACCCAAGGAGTATGCCTCTTTGATGATCCCTCTTTCTGATCAGGAAATTTGGGATGTTGTTAAAACTGCCAATCCTAATGCTGCTTCTGGGCCAGACGGCTTCTCTATTCCTTTCTTTCGGAAATTCTGGCCCCAGTTGAAACAGCTGGTTTGTAATGTTATCCAGGGCTTCTATCTTGGTACTGTCGATATCTCCCGCCTGAACTATGCAGTGATAACCCTGATCCCCAAGGTTAAGGGTGCTGATGTTATTTCCCAATTCCGACCTATTGCTTTGATTAACAACTTCGCCAAATTCCCGGCTAAAGGCTTTGCGAATCGTTTGTCGCCGGTTGCTCATAGAGTTATTAGTCCTTATCAATCTGCTTTCATGAAAGGGCGTTTCATCCTTGATGGTATCCTATCCCTTCATGAGATTGTTCACGATCTTGATGCTCGGAGAGCTAAAGCGGTTATCCTTAAGCTAGACTTTGAGAAAGCCTATGACTCCGTGAGCTGGCCCTTCCTCAAGCAGGTCCATCTTGCTAAAGGTTTCGACGGTGCTTATGTTCATCGTATCATGCAGTTGGTCTCGGGTGGCCATACTGCCGTTTCGGTTAATGGTTTTGTTAGCAATTTCTTCGCCAATGGTAGGGGCCTTCGCCAAGGGGATCCTGCTTCCCCTGTTCTTTTTAATTTTGTGGCCGACGCCTTCTCGTGCATGCTTTCCAGGGCGGCCCGTTGTGGGCACATTGCTCCTGTGGTCTCTGATTTACTTCCGGAGGGTGTTTCCCACTTGCAATATGCGGATGATACCATTATCTTGGTGGAGCTGGATGACACCTGCATTGCCAATCTTAAATTCATCCTGTTGTGTTTCGAAGCTGTTTCGGGTCTTAAGATTAATTTCGCTAAAAGTGAGGTCCTGGTGACGGGTGTGGATGAGGCGGAAGCCTTGTGGGTTGCCAGGCTTCTGAACTGTTCTCTGGGTTCCTTTCCCTTTAAATATCTAGGCCTTCCTATCTCTCCTGGCGTGCTCCATGCTAAAGATTTCGCTCCGGCGGTCGCTAAAGTGGGGAACAGGGTGCTCCCTTGGAGAGGCAGATATAATACCAATGCTGGCAAAGTTGCTCTAATTAACTCCTGCTTATCCTCTCTCCCCATGTTTCTTATGGGCTTCTATCTTCTTACGGATGGCGTGCATGCTGGCTTCGACAAACATAGGGGAGCCTTCTACTGGAATTCCGCGGATAACAAACGGAAATATAGGCTGGTCAAGTGGCAGCATATGTGTAAGCCTAAAAACCATGGGGGGTTAGGTATTATTAATACTCGGGTGATGAACATTTGTTTGCTTATCAAGTGGTGGTGGAAAATTTTAACTAGTGGGGCTGACTCGCTATGGTTCTCGATTCTTAAGGCTAAATACTTCCCACATTCCAACCCGCTGTTTGCCACCGCGAGGCGCGGCTCTCAATTTTGGAAATCCCTTGTCAAAGTCAGACCTATTTTCCTGGAACATGTTAAATTTAATGTTGGTAATGGGATGGCAGTCCGCTTTTGGTTGGACTGGTGGTCGGGGGATGCCCCCCTCGCTGAGAGTTTTCCGGTTTTGTTCTCTTACTGTCCTAGTCCGGGTATCTCCATCGTGGAGGTGGCGGCTAATAACTGGGATCTGGCCTTTCATTGGGCCCTGTCTCCTGAAGAGTTGGAAGATTGGCAAAGTCTCTCTGCCCTCTTCCCCGTGCTCTCGGAGTCGGCCGATTCTGTAGTCTGGCCTCATTCGGCCTCAGGTAGATTTACGGTCAAGTCGCTTTATTCTAGACTTATTGGTGGTACTCCTTCGACCAGATTCTCTTGTGTTTGGAAGTCCAAAGTTCCTCCTAAGATTAAAATTTTCCTTTGGCAAGCCTTTCGTTGGGGTCTTGGAGAACTATGTGGGGCCTTGGAGAACTCTGATCACATCTTTTTCAATTGCGTGCTGGCCAAGCTGGTTTGGTGCTGTGTCAGATCTTGGCTTCAGGTCTCTTGGAACCCCTCCTCTTTCTCCGATATTCGAACCCTAGCCAAAGCTTTGGTTGGGGTCACCAAGAGGGTGTTTTGGGTTGGCCTGGGTGCCTTATGTTGGGCTCTGTGGACCATTAGGAACAAATTTACTATTGAGCATATCTTCCCATCTAAGCCTGCTGACGTTCTTTTCAAATCATGTATATTATTGCAGCAGTGGAGATCATTGACTAAGGAGGTTGATCGGGATGCCCTGGACCTACTCATCGACAAAATCCGGGCTTCGGCATCTCACATCTCTGGACGGGATCCTGTCGTCTAATCCTAGTGGTGCTGTTTGCGGAGTTTAGGTCTCGCTCCTTTCCGGCCTGCGCGCCGTGTATGACAGTTGCCTGTATCCATCCTTCCTTGGCTACTCTTATATACTTTTCGTTCCGTGCGCTGTGTGCGTTCTCCTCGTTAACTGGTCTCTTTCCTGTTTGGTCTTGTGACGCTGCCATGTGGCTTTATTTATAAAGTCGGGCTCTGGCCTTTTCTCTAAAAAAGTTAGCCGGTTAGTGGCCGTGGTTGTTAGCGCACCATGCGTGCTTGGGTTTTTTTGGGGTTAGTTGAGTTAGTGGCCGGTGGTGGCTGGGTCATGCGTGAGTCGTAGCTAGCTGGGTGTGTGTGCCCCTTTGATATAAGAGCATCTCCAGCCGTTCGGCCTTCCAGAGTGTCGAAAAAGAGTGGCCTGGGGGTGAACTTGCTCTAGAATGGCCCCTGGGGGAGACCTAGCTTCCAGCCACGCCCCAGGCGGCGCCTCCCAAGCCGCGGCAAATTCAAACATGGACATTTCCACTCATAAAAGACGTCACAAGTCCGGCGATCACATCGCCTAGTTCGGCGATCATCAGTTCGTCAATTGTATGAAAAGTTTGGCGTACAAAAGAGAAAGGACGTGCATGCAACGCTTCACACGGCGGGGTCGGCCACCGGCGTCGGCGGAGTCGGCGTGCGTGGGCTTGGCGGTGTCAAAGTTGCTTCGATATTGGGCGGCGTCGGCGGGGCTTCTGTGTTGCTGGGCGTCGTGGAGGCATCATCGCTCGGGCTTGGTGGCGGCATGGGCGTGGGCGTGGGAGTTGGCAGCGCCATGGACGGTAGCTGGTTTAGGATGAGACCGCGCTCCGCCAAGTACCACGCCTTGACCGCCTCATTATTGCTCTGGAGCATGTCCGCCCCGCCCAGCAGGAAAGCCAGGTCAGTGTTCCTCTTCTTCGCGGTGACGTTCGTCCGGAGTAGTTCGAGCTTAACGGCGTTGCTCGTCATCAACGCCGACCACCGCGCCTCGGTCTTCTCTTCACGCCGAGCGGCCCGGGCATGTGCGTTGGCGAGGCAATGCTCGATGGACTCCTGCATGCACGCGGTAGCTGAGTCGGCGTGTTTCCCCTTCTTGGCCCCTTTGTTGCCTTCGGGGGGCCCCTCGCCCGCGCCCGACGTCGGCTCGTCCGGCTTGTAGGTCTCCTTAGCCTTGGCAAGGGTGCCCGGACATCTGCCCACTTCTCGTACTTCTTGATCTTTTTGAAGACGTGGAGGTACTTGAATTCTTGGAGGGCAGCGTGCGGAAGCTTGTGAGAAGGGCAGCGCGCCACGGCGGAGAGGGGGTGTCGGGTACGACACGTAGGCCGGCGGTGAGTGGTTGTATGGAGGGTACTGCACGCCGGCCAAGGCGGGCGAGGGCGTGCGCTGGGCCGGGTGACCATGGGGGAAGGTGATGTTGGGGTTGAACCCACCGTGCGCGTCCCCGTCGACGTAACCCAGCGACGACGTGCATCCCCAGGGTTGCGGCGACGACGAGAAGCCAGCCGGAGAATCGACGCTTTGCTGGCTCCAGGGCGCGTGCTAGGCGTGGCCCCGGGGAGGATTCGTCATCCCCACGCGAGCCGCCTTGGCTTGTTCGGCTGCAGCCGCAGCCACAAGCGCCGCGTTGTCCCTGGCATTCTTGGCGTTGGCCCTGTTCCGCCGGTCGGTGGTGACAGCCTCCCGACGCTGGACTTCCGCCCTCTAGTCGGCGTTGGACATGCCCGGCGGCTTGGACGGCAGCGCCCTCGGCTTCGTCTGCTTCGGCTGGGTCGCAGCCGTCGCAACGTGGGGGATCACGTATTTCTTCCGCGGCATGGCTTGTGGTGAGGGGATGAGAAGGGATATTGGTGGGAGGAATGGAGAGAGTGAGAGGGAAGCCGGGGGGAAAGCGGGAAGAAACGGCGGGAAAAGGCCCTCCTCTCGCCGACAGAGCGGCCCCACGCCCCTTTTCGCTTGTGCCGCTGCCCCCAGCGCGCCGGATTCGGCTCGGGTGCGCCGGCTGTTATTTCGGCCCAACCTGGCAAAAAACTGAGTCCTGGGGGCGCGACTGGGCCGATTTTCGCCCGCCGACGCTAAAAATTCGACTGGGAAGGGCCTGTTGGGGGCGTGGCTGGAGATGCTCTAAGAGCGTCTCCAACCATTGGCCCCCCAGGCGGCTCGTAAAATCGCTGCCTGGGGGCGAGCCGGCGCTAAAATCGGCCTGGGGGCTTTCGGGTTCCCAGCCGCCGATCACAGGGTCGTCCCTAGAAGATGTTTTTAATACTTTTTGAAAATGAATTCGGCTAAAATTCAGCAAACGGGACAAAGTTTTGCCTAAAATTTGGCGAACATGGCAGTACTTAGGCGATTTAAATAGTTTTTTACATAGGAATCTGAAAATACTTTAAAAAGGCCGCAACTACAGACCGAAGAACGCGCTGAGCACGGCGAGGTCGCCGCCATCGCCGTTGTCATCGTTTTCCTTCTCCTCCTTCACGCGGCCGCCCCTGCTGGACCCTTGCCCGGGGTCGCCCTCGCGGACCGGTGGTAGTGCGTCCTCATCGCTATATCATCAAGGACGACGACACCTCCCTCGTCGCGGCACTAGCGCTCCAGCTCTGTCCGCGCCCAGTTGTGTCATGACCAGCGGGGGGATGGGCACGCCACTGGCGCTGAGTCTCCCCCCTCCCCGGCCCCGCGCGCATGTTGGGAGGTGTCAGGATGTTGGCCTCGAACAGCAAGTACGCCTCCCACTCGTGCAGCGAGCGGTGGCCGAAGCCATTGGTCGCCGCCCCATCGCCGAGGAATAGCTCGCCCATCATCGTGACTGAGCTTGGGAAGAGAGGGGAGGAATGTTAGCGACGGCTGCGCACGGGGAGAGAGGGGGGCAAAGCACGTCAGAGAGGAAGAACACGACGGTTGTGGGCGGGTGTGGCCACAGGCGAGGGGGGCGTTGCTTTTATAGTGGTCGGGCGTCATGTGTACGCGTGGCGCGACAGCCTTGGCATTGATTCCCTGCGGGAAACCGAGGCGTTGTGAGGATGACGAGGGTGAGTGTCGCTTACTCGGCGTGCTCGCTGTTCGTTCGCACCAAAATCGCTTGCCCTGGCACCCTCGAGAGCCCCCCCCCATTGTGCCGGATTCGGCCTGCGTCTGCCGGCACCAGTTTCGGCCCAAACCGGTGAAAAACGGACTCCTGGGGGCGCGACTGGGCCAAATTTTAGGCGCCGACGCGAAAAATCGCCTAGGGGGCTGTTGGGGGCGCGGCTGGAGATGCTCTAAAACCCATCCCCTTGTGTATTGGTCGATTGCCGCAGTATGTGCCGAGCCAAGTGAGAGGGGCCTAAGAAAGATGAAGTCTTGGTCGGGACCGTGGTGTGTGCCCGGTCGACATGAGAGTTCTTCGAGGTTGTGCGCGTGTGTGCGTGTTTATCTCTATGTATGTGTTTAAGACAGTCTTTGTGAGGAATAAAGCCTAGATGCACGCGTTGGTGCGCCGCGGCATTCGTCACCAGAAAAAATCATGGTGTCTCCTTCCTCTATTTTTGCCCGGTGTTTGTGTCGTCGGGAGGCTGCTCGGTGTGTGACGCCGAGGAGGGTTAGTCTGCCCCAACATTAGATTCACCATCAAATATATTTTCGCATCCTATGTTTGTTACTGTATATGTTCATATTTTTATATAAACTAAGCCAAATTTTATAAACTTTTTTTGGAAAAACTTCATAAAATTTCTTTTTTCGATTGAACAAAAATGTAATAAATAAACAAGTAAAAAATCCTTAAGAAATTCATTCATTCCTTTTTGTTTATTTCTCTGTGTGGTCTTGGTAATTTTAGGTTTTCCCTTTGTGTACGCCTACCATCTGGTATTTTATATTTTTCTTTTTTTCTCGAATATGCACGAGTGTGCATAGTTTCTATTAAAGAGGGAGAATGGAGAAAGAGCCCCTCCATGTTGGCGTTACAAATTATATGAACTCAACTCTGCGGCTACGCCGCCCCACTCCACAGCGAAATCCTATGAGTTACATTCTCGCTCTCACCCACCCTAGCACTTCCCCAATGGACACATCGCCCTTGCGGATCCCAGCCATCTTCCATGCTCTGCTCTCAACTTCAATCCTGGCAAGTATTCGCTGTACCGAAGGTGTGCACCCATCAAACACAATAGCATTTTGGTGCTTCCATAGCTCCCACATCACGAGGATGGCCATCGCGTGCGCGTCCCTCGTGCTCTGGCCTGCATCGTTCATGTCATGGCACCATTCAGAGAGCGATCCCCCTTGCTGGTGCCCACGTTGCCTGCCCAAGGCCAGGACCAACCACGTTCCATACCTGCCGCGCAAACACACAATCCACCAGAAGGTGCCCAATTGTCTCCTCCTCTTGATCGCATAAGGGGCACGCCTCCATGTGATCAAGGCATCGCCGAGAAAGACGGTCTGAGGTCCAGCACCTGTTGCGCTGAGCTAGCCAAGCGAAGAAACGGCACTGGAGGGGCTCACGGTTATATCATTTTCTTAGATGAGCTCCTTTATTAGTTTTTTTTACGATCACCTCCTCCTTTATTCACTCATAGCAACGGTGGCATTGTTTACAATCAAGGGAGTAACCGCATCAGGCGCAAATTCCAGCCAAGAAATCGAAGGAGAAAATCTAGCTAGCCTAGCTAGTTCATGAGCTATCTGATTACTCTCTCTATTACAATGATCAAAGGTTATATGATTAAAATCTAGAGACATAAAATAGCAGCAATTGAACCATCAAGTAATGCTACGACCACCTCCGCTCTTTTATCAGTTGGTTGTATGGAATGCATCATGCGGATGGAAATCAGTGGAAAGAAAGTCACGTGCACACGCTAGAGGACTGACGTCCGGGCATTACAAATGTCCTATGTTGAATTATTCGATGTAAAACTTTGATCACATATTGTTACTAGTGTTCAGTAGTACTAATCAAACCGTAAATTAACTAATCACCTGTCAATCGAATCTTCAACCGCAGTTCCTTATCTACCAAGTTCCTTAGGAGCAAGGGCATTGATCAGATAGGCCACAACCTTTGATATTAAATAAATAGTGCAAGAACATCTCTTAAACAAAAGGGACATCTCTATATAGCGTGACCATCTCTAGCATACCGATTCAATCAAACCAGTCCCCTTGCACTGGCAACTGGCCTTTCTTCCCTCACTTGTCAAGGGAGAGAATGATCCTCAGTGTGCTGATGAGTCCAGCTTCAGTGCCATGGAGCTCCCTGGTATGCGGTACCCTTGGCTTTGTGCTTCTATGGGAGGCTAGCCGGTTAGTAGATTTGCTATGGTGGCGCCCGTGGTGGCTTGAGCGTGCCTTGCGTGCCCAAGGTCTCTGCGGCACGTCTTACCGCTTCCTCGTCGGAGATCTCATCGACTACGGGCGGCGGAACAAGGAGGCATGATCGAGGTCAATGCCTCTGCGCTGTCACAACATAGCCCCACTCTTCCCGCCGTTCCTCCACGACCTTGTCCGGGAGCATGAAAAGACATGTATATCTTCGTTGAGTGTGTTCCCCAAGGTCACCATCAGCAACCCTGACTTAGCCAAGGAAGTGTTGTCGAACAAGTTCGGCCACTTCGAGAAGCTCAAGTTTCCGGCTCTGTCTAGGCTTCTTGCCGGAGGACTAGCGGCTTACGACGGCGAGAAATGGGTCAATCATAGAAGGATCCTTAACCCCGCATTCCATCTCGAGAAGCTCAAGGTATTTGTAGTCGTTTCGTATGAAGTGTTCAAGCATTGGCTTGCGAATTAAGTAAGCATTTGTTTTCTTTCAAACTTGTATTAAGTGTGTGACTGATCCTCCAAGCGCACATCATCAAATTGAATTTGCAGCTCATGATGCCAGCCTTGTCTACATGCTGCCAAGAGCTTGTCGATAGATGGACGTGATCCCTTGGTTCAGACGGTATCTATGAGTTGGATGTCTTCCCGGAGCTCCAAAGACTCACTGGAGATGTCATTTCTCGCACCGCATTTGGCAGTAACTACCTTGAAGGTGCCAGGGTTTTCCAGCTGCAATCCGAGCAAGTTGAACTCATTGTGGCCAGGCCAAAGAAGATTGTGCTTCCCGGTTACTTGTAATTCAACACCTAGTAGTACTAGTAAGTTTCAAGATTCGATTTTCCTACCAGAAGAGAACTAATGGGACAATATGCATATCTAGTATAAAACCAGCATTAATAAAGACCGTAGTACTGGTTTAGAGTAACACCGGAGATCATGTTTTATCGATCTGAGGTCCTCTATTTTAAGTAATGAGAGTAAATTATTCTGTGATTTGTAAATGTGCAATATGATTGATTTAGTACCGTTGTTCAGCAGTGTGTGCTAATAATTTATTGGGGTATTAACAGGTCCTTGCCGACCAAAAACAATAGATGGATGCGTCAAATTAATAATGAAATTGAATCCATTCTACATGGTCTAATTGAGAAAAGAATGCAAGCTATGCAAGAAGGAGAAAATACCAATGATGACTTGCTCGGCTTGATGCTTGAGTCAAACATGAGGACCTCGGATGACAATGGCCAACCATCTCAGGAATGACCATTAAAGAGGTCATGGAGGAATGCAAGTTGTTATATCTTGCTTGGACAGAAACAACATCAATACTGCTCACATGGACAATGATCGTACTAAGTATGCATCCAGAGTGGCAGGACCGTGCAAGGGAGGAGGTCATTAGCTTATTTGGAAAAAACAAACTTGAGTACGAAGGCGTTAACCGACTCAAAACAGTGAGTGGTGTTTTATTTACTTGATTCCATTGTTACAACAGGATATAAAATTGGATATATAAATCTTGCAATTTATACATACCTACGCAAGTGACCACGATTCTTTACGAGGTACTCCGATTGTACTCGCCTGCCGGTGGGTTCATCCGAAAAACATACAAGGAGATGAAGATTGGTGACATCACATACCCTGTTGGTGTCCTCATCGAGCTTCCTGTGTTCCAAATGAACCACGACCCACACATATGGGGAAGCGATGTTCATGAGTTCAAGCCAGAGAGGTTCGCCAACGGGATCTCTAAGGCGTCCAAGTATCCCGGTGCATTCCTACCATTCAGTTGGGGGCCACGGATCTGCATTAGCCAACAATTTGCCATGCTTGAGGGCAAGATGGCATTGTGCATGATTCTTCAATGCTTTGAGTTTGAGCTTGCGTCGTCATACACTCATGCAGTGGATAACAGTAGAGTGATGCGTCCGACACATGGTGCACAAATCAACCTCACGGCAATTTTATCATCATGCATAGTAATATAATATATACATGTTGTTCACTATCAGTTTCCATGTACCTAAACATATAATTAGGCACTAAAATATCGACGAGTTTGTATTTCATGTGAACCAACCATTTTGTCTTTATTATTAAAGTTGAGTTGATGGTTGTTGCTGGTGTGTCACCTCCCACCCGCTCCTCCACGTGTATGCTTGCTCCTTGACACTTAACACGCACAAGGGCCTTGCCCATCAAAAATTCACACATGTGTTTTATGCCTTCATCTATGTGAAGTAAAGAGGTAAATGATGGAATGATTGCTTTCATTGATAAATTTGGGATACATATACCATGAGTACAAAGGTGGTTACAAAGGAGGCAATTGTCAAAAGTGGCAACTGGCATAGCACGGATTAACCCTTTAACTAACATGATTAATTAATTCCTAACACTCCTGCTAATCAATGCTTATCTTTATGAATATGCATCATCTTGATAAATACTCCTCCTTGTATGTGTTTGCCTTCGAGAATGTTCATCGTCATCTTCTGTTTGCTGGAAAGAAGGATCATCATCTTCATCTTGAGAAAATTTTCTTTAAAAATCCAGTGGAAATATGAGGAGAATAGTATTTGATATATTATGAAAACTCATTTAAACCCTGTGGGAAAAATAAGGAGCAAATGATAGAACATATAATGATTATTTTCTCTATGTGAGAAAACCTTTGAAAATAGAGAAAACTCATTGGTGAGTGTAAAGAACAATAAATATGTTCCGTGTATTTACTTTAAAAAATCAAGGAGGAAAATTAGGAAGTATGATATATGATCGTAGACATTGCCTTATTAAAACCATTATGAGAAACCCTAAGAGAAAAACTCATAAACGAAAAGAGCACAAAATGATATGCCATTGAAAACTCTTTAAAACCCCAGTGAGAAAAATATAAGGAGAAAGTGATATGACATATGTCAACGCTTGTATTTGTATTGTCTCATTAAAAACCTAAATTAGAAACCATCAGGTAAAAGCATGGATGGAAAAGAGTACAATATATGCATGAGGATTGTGAACGTGTTATAATTTGGTACTTTACTCCCTACTGAAATTTGCAAATTTTAGGATTGTCTCGTACTAATTCTAGGGAAATGATTATGGAATATAGAAGTTGCTATTGACAATGTGAAATATTTGTTAGATGTTAACAATATTTTTGGGCAAATTATCTGCTCACTTTGGAATAATTCATGGGGTAAAAAAATTATGAGTAACTTTCATTCTAGTGTTGCTCTTCATATAACCCATATGTATTTCAACAATACACCTGCTATTATCTTGCTAGATAATATATTATGTGATTTTGATGAATCTTAGCCACATGATTTTGAGTGTGGTCAATCATTATGCCAAGTCATGCACAATTTTCAATGATTCATACAACATAACTGTTTCAGAACGATTAGTGAAAGTAGTCATTGGAGTCTATTTAGATAACCTATATGAAAAAACTATTCCAGTGAATTATGTGTAAGATTCGACATTGTTGGGATCACAAAAGTGGACAGTATATAACAATATAGCATACCATGGTCATATTTTGATTCTACTATTAGTACTAATCAAGACACATTCTGAGTTGGAGATACCAGATGATATCCCTTACATCAACCATAAGCCTTGTTAGGGGTTTACACTCGGATCAAATTGATAGCAAATATAGTGTAAGACCTGACATAGTTTGTATTGATATGAGTGCTAGAATGTTATTGAGATATGGAACTTCACGTCCTAATATCACATAATTAGTACCCCTAGGCCTTGATATATTTATACCATTGTGAGGGATAGTATAACCATAGTTGTTTATGATTGATTATGGCGTCCTGGTCTAGGGGTCTCTCACCATATCGGTTCCCATCCTGCTGGGCCAGGTTGAGGACCCCTAGGTTGGTTCGGTCCTAGGCCACATTAGGCGGCCCATGACATGCCCTACAAAGAGGATTCAAGGAGTCTTGCCGTTCAAGACAAGGAAACCGTATGCGTGGAGGACTCCTTTCCACCGACATAGCCAACTAGGACTCCGGTATCTTATATAAGCCGCAGACGGGCTAGTCTACAAAACACATCTTAGACAACTTAGGACCCCTTGGTATTCAGCTGTACTTTGTACACACACCAACACAATGTATACGAGCAGGAGTAGGGTATTATCTCCACCATGAGAGTCCAAAATTGTATAAAATCTAACTCCCTGTTACCATTCGACCGAATCGCTTGGTTAAGAAACCCTGATGAGGGATCTGCCGAATTTAACTCCGATAGTGGTGGCCCATGCAGGTCCCGCTAGTTGAACTCAGAGGCTTGATGGGAGCTTAGATTAGATCATGATCTACATGTCAAGACAGAACTTCGTCTTCGATGCGATCTTGTTTGTCGCTGACTCAGTTCGCTGCCTCGGTCATGTCAAGAACTGCACCCCAGTCCGGATCGCCAAAAATCGGATGAGCTTCTTCATCAAAATAAACTCCAACCTCTGCCGAGATCATGAAAAAAATCATCCATGGAGCTCAAGAGCTCAACGTCAACATTGCTATCGTGCGGCCATGCAATATGGCATGAATGACGAAATCTTTTATATCGGGCGTGCCTTCACAAGCATCATTTCACATATCCCTTTGGTGGGATTGTGCAGAACTGAGTCTACAACAACCCTATAAACTTTTGTTGCGATCCAATGGTGGAATCTCTTGCTACCTTTGGAAGATCCAACTGTTCAGATTGTCACGAGTTTGGAAGAAGGAGGCCAGCAGCCAACTCTGACATCCTTTGGAAGATCCAACTGTTCAAATTGTGTGAAATTTTCATGGTTGCGACCTCTCAAATTTAAGCTTGATCTGATGGTTCAAACTCCGAGAAACACCCCAAGAGTGCATCAATTTGTGAATGTTTTTTTGCATGAAAACAAATCTGACACATCTTCATCTTTCTTCATCAACAGACTATTAAACGGTCAGTCCCTATAACACTCGTACTCCTCCGGACCAGAGAAGGAGCGACAGAAGGACCTTGAGACTCCAGCCCCGGCTGATCCAACCGCTAGTTGCACCGACACAATTGATTCGTGCCAGACAGATTCCAACGTCAGTCAGACGCACTCCTCCCATGAGAAACAGAGAGCCATGCAGATGGTCATTTCCTCCTTTGGCCTACATGGGACAACTCCTCACTCGACGGATCATGAGTGGTCAGAGTCAGATCCGTTGCCTATCATGCCAAAGAGGGCTGGAAATCGCTAGAAGGGAGCTCGGGGCGGAGCGAAGTGTAGTGAGTAGGGTTTGGCCCAGGGATTGGATGGGGACGAATATATGTGGGGTCGGGGTGGGCCAGCGTGGGCCGGATCCGACGTGGTGGACACACCCGGGCCTCCCCATACCCGCCTCGGATTTGGGCTAGATATGAGGGGTGTTGATCAGCCCAAACTTTGGGGCCGGTATGAGGCGTCTGTTTGGGTTGGTTTTTTAATCGGTCAATGACTGAGCCGTCCGCCCGAGCGTATAGGGGGGAGCGCAACTATAGATGTTTGTAAGTTGCTTCCATTATGGCCAGCCTTAGGGCATCTCCTGAAGGAAATATGCCCTAGAGGGAATAATAAAGTTGTTATTTATATTTCTTTATATCATGATAAATGTTTATTATTCATGCTAGAATTGTATTAACCGGAAACTTAGTACATGTGTGGATACATAGACAAACAGAGCGTCCCTAGTATGCCTCTACTAGACTAGCTCGTTGATCAAAGATGGTTAAGTTTCCTAACCATAGACATGTGTTGTCATTTGATGAATGGGATCACATCATTAGAGAATGATGTGATGGACAAGACCCATCTATTAGCTTAGCATTTATCATCGTTTAGTTTTACTGCTATTGCTTTCATCATTACTTATACATGTTCCTCTGACTATGAGATTATGCGACTCCCGAATATCGGAGGAACACCTTGTGTGTTATCAAACGTCATAATGTAACTGGGTGATTATAAAGATGCTCTACAGGTGTCTCCGATGGTGTTTGTTGAGTTGGCATAGATCGAGATTAGGATATTCACTCCGTGTATCGAAGAGGTATCTCTGGGCCCTCTCGGTAATGCACTGTTGGGGAACGTAGTAATTTCAAAAAAATTCCTACGCACACGCAAGATCATGGTGATGCATAGCAATGAGAGAGGAGAGTGTTGTCTACGTACCCTCGTAGATCGTAAGCGGAAGCGTTATGACAACGCGGTTGATGTAGTCCTACGTCTTCACGATCGACCGATCCTAGTACCGAAAGTACGGCACCTCCGCGATCTGCACATGTTCGGCTCAGTAAAGTCCCACGAACTCACGATCCAGTAGGGTGTTGAGGGAGAGCTTCGTCAGCACAACGGCGTGATGACGGTGATGATGATGCTACCGGAACAGGGCTTTGCCTAAGCACCGCTACGATACGACCGAGGTGGATTATGGTGGAGGGGGGCACCGCACACGGCTGGAAACAATCAACTTCTATTTCTATGGGGTGCCCCCCTCCCCCGTATATAAAGGAGTGGAGGAGGGGAGGGCTGGCCCTCTCTATGGCGCGCCCCAAGGGGGATTCCTACTCCTAGTAGGAGTAGGTTTCCCCCCTTCCCTAGATGGAGTAGGAGAAGAAGGAAGGGGAAGAGGAAGAGAAGGAAAGAGGGGGGCGTCGCCCCCTCCCTAGTCCAATTCGGACCAGCCCATGGGGGGCACATAGCCACCCCTTGAGGCCCTTCCCTCCTTTCCATTATGGCCCATTAAGGCCCATTACTTCCCCGGCGAATTCTCGTAACTCTCTAGTACTCTGAAAAATACCTGAATCACTCGGAACCTTTCCGATGTCTGAATATAGCCTTCCAATATATCGATCTTTACGTCTCGACCATTTCGAGACTCCTCGTCATGTCCGTGATCTCATCCGGGACTCCAAACAACCTTTGGTACATCAAATCACATAACTCATAATACAAATCGTCATTGAACGTTAAGCGTGCAGACCCTACGGGTTCGAGAACTATGTAGACATGACCGAGACACATCTCCGGTCAATAACCAATAGCAGAACCTGGATTCTCATATTGGCTCCAACATATTCTACGAAGATCTTTATCGATCAAACCGCATAAGAACATACGTTATTCCCATTCTCATCAGTATTTCACTTACCCGAGATTTGATCGTCGGTATCATCATACCTGGTTCAATCTCGTTACCGACAAGTCTCTTTACTCGTTCCGTAATGCATCATCCTGCAACTAACTCATTAGTCACATTGCTTGCAAGGCTCATAGTGATGTACATTACCGAGAGGGCCCAGAGATACCTCTCCGATAGACGGAGTGAGAAATCCTAATCTCGATCTATGCCAACTCAACAAACACCATCGGAGACACCTATAGAGCATCTTTATAATCACCCAATTATGTTGTGACATTTGATAGCACACAAGGTGTTCCTCCGGTATTCGGGAGTTCCATAATCTCATAGTCAGAGGAACATGTATAAGTCATGAAGAAAGTAGTAGCAATAAAACTAAACGATCATTATGATAAGCTAGCTGATGGGTCTTGTCCATCACATCATTCTCTAATGATGTGATCCCATTCATCAAATGACAACACAAGTCCATGGCTAGGAAACTTAACCATCTTTGATTAACGAACTAGTCAAGTAGAGGCATACTAGGGACACACTGTTTGTCTATGTATCCACACATGTACTAAGTTTTCGGTTAATACAATTCTAGCATGAATAATAAACATTTATCATGATATAAGGAAATATAAATAACAACTTTATTATTGCCTCTAGGGCATATTTCCTTTAGTCTCCCACTTGCACTAGAGTCAATAATCTAGTTCACATCGTCATGTGATTTAACACCAATAGTTCACATCTCTATGTGATTAGTTCACATCTCCATGTGACTAACACCAAAAGGGTTTACTAGAGTCAATAATCTAGTTCACATCGCTATGTGATTAACACCCAAAGAGTGATCATGTTTTGCTTGCAAGGGAAATTTAGTCAACGGGTCTGCCACATTCAGAGTCGTATGTATTTTGCAAATTTTCTATGTCTACAATGCTTTGCACAAAGCTACTCTAGCTAATTACTCCCACTTTCGATATGTATCTAGATCGAGACTTAGAGTCATCCAGATCGGTGTCAAAGCTTGCATCGACGTAACTATTTACGACGAACTCTTTGTCACCTCCATAATCGAGAAACATTTCCTTATTCCACTAAGGATATTTTTTACCGTTGTCCAGTGATCCACTCCTGCGTCACTATTGTACCCCCTTGCCAAACTTATGGTGAGGTACACAATAGGTCTGGTACACAGCATAGCATACTTTATAGAACCTATGACTGAGGCATAGGGAATGACTTTTTATTCTCATTCTATTTTCTGCCGTGGTCGGGTTTTGAGTCTTTACTCAACTTCACACCTTGTAACACAGGCAAGAACTCCTTTGACTGTTCTATTTTGAACTACTTCAAAATCTTGTCAAGGTATGTACTCATTGAAAATATATCAAGCGTCTTGATCTATCTCTATAGATATTGATGCTCAATATGTAAGTAGCTTCACCGAGGTCTTTCTTTGAAAAACTCCTTTCAAACACTCCTTTATGCTTTCTAGAAAATTCTACATTATTTCCAATCAACAATATGCATTCACATATACTTATCAGAAATGTTGTAGTGCTCCTACTCACTTTCTTGTAAATACAGGCTTCACCGCAAGTCTGTATAAAACCATATGCTTTGATCACTTTATCAAAGCATATATTCCAACTCCGAGATGCTTGCACCAGTCCATAGATGGATCGTTGGAGCTTGCTCACTTTGTTAGCACCTTTAGGATTGACAAAACCTTCTGGTTGCATCATATACAACTCTTCTTTAAGAAATCCATTAAGAAATGCAGTTTTGACATCCATTTGCCAGATTTCATAAAATGCAGCAACTTCTAACATGACTCGGACAGACTTTTAAGCATCAATATGAGTGAGAAAAACTCATCATAGTCAACACCTTGAACTTGTCGACAACATTTTGTGACAATTCGAGCTTTGTAGATAGTAACACTACTATCAGCGTCTGTCTTCCTCTTGAAGATCCATTTATTCTCAATGGCTTGCCGATCATCGGGCAAGTTCACCAAAGTCCACACTTTGTTCTCATACATGGATTCTATCTCAGATTTCATGGCCTTAAGCCATTTGTCGGAATCTGGGCTCATCATCGCTTCCTCATAGTTCGTAGGTTCATCATGGTCTAGTAACATGATTTCCAGAACAGGATTGCCGTACCACTTTGTTACGGATCGTACTCTGGTTGACCTACGAGGTTTGGTAGTAACTTGATCTGAAGTTTCATGATCATCATCATTAACTTCCTCACTAATTGGTGTAGGTATCACTAGAACTGATTTCAGTGATGAGATACTTTCCAATTTGAGAGAAGGTACAATTACCTCATCAAGTTCTACTTTCCTCCCACTCACTCCTTTCGAGAGAAACTCCTTCTCTAGAAAGGATCCACTCTTAGCAACAAAGATCTTGCCTTCGGATATGTGATAGAAGGTGTACCCAACAGTTTCTTTTGGGTATTCTATGAAGACGCACTTCTCCGACTTGGGTTTGAGCTTATCAGGTTGAAACTTTTTAACATAAGCATCGTAACCCCAAACATTAAGAAATGACAACTTGGGTTTCTTGCTAAACCATAGTTCATACGATGTCATCTCAACGGATTTAGATGGTGCCCTATTTAACGTGAATGTAGCTGTCTCTAATGCATAACCCGAAAATGATAGTGGTAATCGGTAAGAGACATCATAGATCACACCATATCCAATAAAGTATGATTACAACGTTCAGAAACACCATTATGATGTGGTGTTCGAGGTGGCGTGATTTGCAAAACTATTCCACATTGTTTCAAATGAAGACCAAACTCGTAACTCAAATATTCGCCTCCGCGATCAGATCATAGAAACTTTATTTTCTTGTTACGATGATTTTCCACTTCACACTGAAATTCTTTGAACTTTTCAAATGTTTCAGACTTATGTTTCATTAAGTAGATATACCCATATCTGCTCAAATCATCTGTGAAGGTCAGAAAATAATGATACCCACTGCGAGCCTCAACACTCATCGGATTGCATACATCAGTATGTATTATTTCTAATAAGTCAGTTGCTTGCTCCATTGTTCCGGAGAATGGAGTTTTAGTCATCTTGCCCATGAGGCATGGTTCGCAAGCATAAAATGATTCATAATCAAGTGATTCCAAAAGCCCATCAACATGGAGTTTCTTCATGCGCTTTACATCAATATGACCTAAACAGCAGTGCCACAAATATGTTGCACTATCATTATCAACTTTGCATCTTTTGGCATCAATATTATGAATATGTGTATCACTACAATCGAGATTCAATAAACCATTCACCATGGGTGTATGACACACAGAAGGTTTTATTCATGTAAATAGAATAACAATTATTCTTTGACTTAAATGAATAATCGTATTACAATAAACATGATCCAATCATATTATGCTCAACGCAAACACCAAATAACATTTATTTTAGGTTCAACACTAATCCCGAAGGTAAAGGGAGTGTTCGATGGTGATCTTATCAACCTTGGAATTACTTCCAACACACATTATTGATGAAGCTATGAACCTAGGTTAGCGTCATGGACCTGCCCTAACCGCCCTACCCAAGGACATCTCTAGAAGAAATCGCCTTTCGATCGACTTGGAGGTGTTCCATTCGACAGACTCGAAGACACTCGACCAAGAAGCAATTACTCGACCAAGATCCAACCACTCGATAGCCAGGAGACCTAAAGTCACTCCGCACGCTAACAGTCGGTCATTAAGTAGCTTTTATGGTCATCATAGCACTTTATTACTAGCATTATCAGTAACGTCCCTGCCTTGATGTACATTGAACCCTTCGCAACGTGGGCTGGCCGGGGTCCTGGCGCACTCTATATAAGCCACCCCCCTCCTCCGAGACAAGGGTTCGCACCTCTGTAACTCATACACACATAATCCAGTCGACCGCCTCCGGGCTCCGAGACATAGGGCTTTTACTTCCTCCGAGAAGGGCCTGAACTCGTAAACCCTGCGTCCTTACAACCTCTCCATAGCTAAGACCTCGCCTCTCCATAGTTACCCCCTACATTACTGTCAGACTTAGAACCACGACAGTTGGCGCCCACCGTGGGGCAAGTGTTTTAGCGTTTTGTTGGAGGAGTTGCGATCTTTTCCGACCCGAATCATCATGGTTTTCGACGGAGTTTTGGTGGAGGGCCGCGAGATCCGTCTCGGCGCGCTCACGTTCATCACCGACGACTCCGCCTGGCTTCAGGAGGCTCCGCTCGACGCGGACGCACTCCCTGTCCGTGGGGCAACGCACTTTAGCGCATGCATCCGCGGCGTTCTCCTGCGACAACCGTCGACCCCCTACCAGTCGGCTCCTGTGTTGTCCTCCCTCCCCATTTCCCGCCGGCGCAAGCGCTCCGGTCGGTCGAGACTTCAGCGGTGGGTGAGACACGCGGTGGCCCATCAGTCGGCCATCCCTCAAGTCGGGGCGATCGAGCCCGACAAATCCCTCTACGGCCTGTTCGACCTGTCAACTGGCTCCGAAGAGACTGCTTCCGAGTGCAACAGCAACGATCCGGCGGCAGAGGTTTTGATGGTCGACGGACCGCCCAGTCCCCCCGGTTTTACCCGCACCGACGGAGGCGCGGGAGGAGGCGACCCGTCGCGTCTCCATGAAGAGTATCTTCCCGAGCCTCTCACGTCGCTGCAGAGAGAAGAACTCCGCCGCCAGAACATGGATGCACTGCACACTCCTATCGTCAGAGAAACCCCCGAGGCTCGTGCCTTGGAAGACGCGCGCCTGGCAAACTTGGCCGAGCGCACTTGACTGGAGAACCTCCAGCGAGCACTCGACAAGCGTGCACGATAATGGGTTCCCGAATCCAGTCAACGTCAGCTCTTCCCGCCCCACAGGTATATCGACTCCGATTCAGAATTGTAGTTGCAGCCCGTTATAGCGGAGTCGATTCAGCCTTCCCAGTCGGAGGCTGGCAGAGGCTTGCTGCAGATCAGAGCGTTACTCCGGGCAGCAGGAGATCAGAATTCCGCTATTTCTCAGTCACGAAAAAGGATTCACAGCAGATCCGTTGCCGCAGACACAGTCTTGTCGGCTCACAGCCCGAGATCGCCCCCGAGGCGTGAGGGACGTGAAGACCGGCGTGACCAGTATGGGAACCATGAGCAGTATGATCATCGAGTCGATCGTGACGGTCGACGTCGAGTGCCCACGCCTCCCCCGAGGAGCGGGTCGTATGTGCCTCGCCAGCAGGATGACAGACGCCCTCATAGTAGTGGGCGAAGGATTCCAGTCGACCCTAGAGGGCCAGGCTTTGACGCGAGATCCATTCTCGTCCAGGGTTTGGTCGACAGGAACAGGGCTCACCGAGAAGGTCACGACAGAGATGCACCTACCAGCAGCAGAGTACATGTTTCGGGGCCAGAGTGCTTTAGTAGGGCCATCAGGGCCGCTGTGATTCCTCCCAATTTCAGGTTGGTGACTGGAGTCAGTAAGTTCACTGGCGATTCCAAGCCCGATACTTGGCTTGAGGACTACCGAGTGGCCGTCCAGATTGGCGGCAGCAATGATGAAGTGGCCATGAAGCACCTGCCTCTCATGTTGGAGGGCTTGGCCAGAGCGTGGCTAAACCAGTTAGCACCTAGCAGCATTTACACTTGGGAAGATCTCTCCCGAGTGTTCGTCACCACATTTGAAGGCACATGCAAGCGACCAGCAGGACTGACGGAACTGCGGTCCTGTGTGAAAAAGCCGAATGAAACTTTGAGGGATTACATCCAGAGATGGATCACGTTACATCACTCGGTGGAGAATGTGCCTGACCACCAAGCAGTTTGTGCCTTCAAGGAAGGCGTCAAGTACAGAGAACTGAATTTGAAATTCGGTCGAACCGGAGATATGTCCCTGAATCGGATGATGGAGATTGCCACCAAGTACGCTAACAGCGAAGATGAGGATCGACTCAGGAGTGGCAAGCTCAAGTCAGTCGCCCAAGAAACCGGAGGCAATTCCAGTCGGAAATAGAAGCGGAAAGCCGAGCCAGCGGCTCCCGGGGAAGCCTTAGCTTTGGCCCAAGGAAAGTCTAAAGGGAAACCTAAAGGGCCTTGGAACCCCAAAAAGGTTAAAGACCAGGAGGGAAATGATGTGTTGGACTTACCGTGTCTCGTCCACACGAAGAAAGATGAAGAGGGTAATTTTATTTACCCGAAACATACCACTCGGCAGTGTCGACTCTTGATCCAGCAGTTCCAGGGAAAGCAGCCCAAGGGTAAAGAAAAGGAGTCAGACAAGGTTGAAGACAAAGAGGACAGTGATGACGGATACCCTCAAGTCAATTCCACCCTGATGATTTTTGCTGATGTTGAGAGCAAAAGTCGACTGAAAGTTATTAACCGAGAGGTGAATATGGTCGCTCCGGCGACACCTAGTTACCTGAAATGGTCTCAGACTGCCATAACATTCGACCAGTCCGACCACCCAACGCACATCGCCACCCCTGGGAGGCAAGCTTTGGTGGTCGACCCAGTCATTGAAGGCACTCGACTGCCCAAAGTCCTGATGGATGGTGGCAGTGGTTTGAACATATTATACGCTGAGACGTTGAAGGGGATGGGCATTCCGATGTCCAGACTCAGTGCTAGCAACATGAGTTTCCATGGAGTCATTCCTGGGAAGAAGGTTGAATCACTCGGCCAGATTGCTCTTGATGTGGTTTTCGGTGATTCCAAGAATTACCGCAAAGAAAAATTGACATTTGAAGTTGTAGACTTCCAGAGTGCCTATCACGCTATTTTGGGCAGGCCGGCTTATGCACGCTTCATGGCCCGACCATGTTACGTGTATCTCAAATCGAAGATGCCTGGCCCCAAAGGTGTGATAACCATTACGGACAATCGGAAGAAAGCGGAAGAATGTTTTCAGAAGGCTTCGAAGATCCCCGACGCACAGATGGCAATGGTGGAGTTGCAGGAATACCAGAAGACTGTAGACCCGAGTGATCTGTTGCGAGCCAAGAAGCCCGCTAAAGATTCAGCTTTCCAGTCGACTGGCGACACGAAGACAGCTCACATCCACCCGACCGACCCCAATGCCGCCCCAGCTCATATCTCGACAACACTCGACTCCAAATAGGAAGAAGCGCTCATCCAGTTCCTCCGTGAGAACTGGGACATCTTCGCATGGAAGCCTTCTGACATGCCAGGTGTTCCCAGGGAGCTGGCTGAGCATCGCTTGAGAGTCGACTCGAAAGTAAAACCTGTCAAGGAACATCTTCGACGGTCTGCCGTCCAAAAGAGAAAAGCTATTGGCGAAGAGGTGGCTCGGCTCTTAGCAGCGGAGTTCATCCGAGAAATCTACCACTCCGAGTGGCTCGCCAACGTTGTCATGGTCCCCAAGAAGGACAAGTCACTTCGCATGTGCATTGACTTCAAACATATCAATCGGGCCTGCCCGAAAGATCATTTTCCTCTCCCCCGCATCGACCAGATAGTCGACTCGACTGCGGGATGTGAGCGACTGTCTTTCTTAGACGCCTATTCTGGGTACCATCAGATCTGTCTGTATGGACCTGACGAGATCAAGACAGCTTTCATCACTCCATTCGGGTGCTTCTGTTATGTTACCATGCCGTTTGGCCTCAAGAATGCTGGAGCCACATTCATGAGGATGATTCAGAAGTGTTTACTCACTCAAATCAGTCGGAACATGGAAGCATACATGGATGATATTGTGGTCAAGTCACGGAAGGGTTCCGACCTGCTAACTGACCTTGCTGAAACCTTTACCAACCTCAGGAGGTATGATATCAAGCTTAATCCATCAAAGTGTACATTCGGAGTCCCTGGCGGAAAGTTACTCGGTTTTCTCGTTTCGGAGTCCTCTGCTCTCCACCCAGCCGGTGCTTGCTACCCCAATCAACAAAGAGCCTTTGCTGCTTTACATTGCAGCCACATGACAAGTCGTCAGTATGGTACTTACGGTCGAGCGGGAAGAAGAAGGGAAAACCTTCAAAGTTCAGCGCCCAGTATATTATATTTCTGAAGTCTTGACCCCATCGAAGCAAAGATATCCTCACTATCAGAAGCTTGTATATGGGATTTATATGGCCACCAAGAAAGTTGCTCACTACTTCTTTGATCATTCCATTACAGTCGTCAGCGACGCTCCATTATCACAGATCCTGCATAACAGGGATGCAACTGGTCGAGTGGCAAAATGGGCGATTGAACTCCTTCCCCTTGATATCAAGTTTGAGGCAAAGAAAGCTATCAAGTCCCAAGCAATCGCAGATTTCGTCGCCGAGTGGATTGAACAGCAGCTGCCGACTCAGATTCACTCAGAGCATTGGACTATGTTTTTCGATGGCTCCAAGATGCTGAGTGGTTCCGGTGCCGGAGTGGTGTTGGTCTCCCCCAGAGGAGATAAACTCAGATATGTTCTTCAAATCCATTTTGATTCCTCCAATAACGAGGCAGAATATGAAGCACTTTTATATGGGTTGCGCATGGCCATCTCACTCGGCGTCCATCGCCTCATGGTCTATGGTGACTCAGATTTGGTGGTTAATCAGGTGATGAAGGAGTGGGATTTCAGAAGTCCAGCCATAACCGGTTATTGCAATGCAGTGAGAAAGCTGGAGAACAAATTCGAGGGGTTAGAGCTTCATCACATACCCCGACTGAAAAATCAAGCAACTGATGATTTGGCAAAAATAGGTTCCAAAAGAGAAGCCATTCCCAGCAATGTGTTTTTGGAACACATCCACACACCATCAGTCCAGGAGGATCCCTTCACGGAAGAGGCCCCGCAGCCAAAAAGTGCCACGGATCCGACTGAAGTTGAAGTTCCAGCTATGGTCGATCTGATAATGGAAGTGCTGGTTATCACTCCCGTCTGGACAGAACCGTACATCGCGTACATCCTAAGGAAAGAACTCCCAGAAGACGAGGAAGAGTCTCGACAGATCGTCCGTCGATCCAAGGCCTTTACAGTCATAAAGGGATAGTTATATAGGGAAAGCGTGACTGGGGTCGGCCAGAAGTGTATCACACCAGAAGAAGGTCAGATGATCCTTAACGATATCCACTCGGGGACCTATGGTCATCATGCGTCCTCTCAGACCATTGTGGCTAAAGCATACCGAGCGGGGTTCTACTGGCCAAGGGCCAATGAGATGGCTAAAGAGATAGTCGACAAATGTGAAGGGTGTCAGTATTACTCCAATATGCCGCACAAGCCCGCGTCAGCCTTGAAAACCATTCCACTCGTCTGGCCCTTCGCTGTTTGGGGGCTGGACATTGTCGGGCCACTGAGAACAGGCAGGAGCGGCTTCACTCATGTGCTGGTAGCAGTCGATAAGTTCACCAAATGGATTGAAGCCAAGGCTATCAAGAATCTTGATGCTTGCACCGCTATCAGTTTCATTAGAGAGTTGATATTCAGATATGGAGTTCCGCACAGTATCATCATGGACAATGGATCAAACTTCGATTCCGACAAGTTTAGGGCCTTTTGCGCCTCTCAGGGCACTCGGGTCGACTATGCTTCGGTCGCTCACCCCCAGTCGAATGGACAAGCAGAAAGGGCAAATGGCCTAATTCTCAAAGGACTGAAACCCCGATTGATGCGCGATCTCAAGCACGCACAGGTGCATGGGTCGATGAGCTCCCATCAGTCCTTTGGGGATTGAGGACAACCCCGAATTGATCGACCGGAAGAACCCCATTCTTTCTGGTCTACGGAGCCGAGGCAGTCTTACCGAGTGACCTGCTTCACAATGCTCCTAGAGTCGAGCTCTACTCAGAAGATGAAGCAGAACAAGCCCGGCAGGACGCAGTCGACCTCCTAGAAGAAGAAAGAGAAATGGCCCTGATCCGATCGACCATCTGTCAGCAAGACTTGCGTCGATTCCATGCCAGAAACGTGAAGAACCGAGCCTTCCAAGAAGGAGACTTAGTCCTTCGAGTGGATCAGCAGAAAGCACACAAGCTTGCTCCTACTTGGGAAGGCCCCTTCATAGTCACCAGAGTCCTCCACAATGGAGCATACCACCTCTACAATGTCGATCGCCAGATTGATGAGCCACGAGCCTGGAATGCGGAGCTACTCCACCCCTTTTATACTTGAATTCTCACTCGGACGAGATGTAATAAGAAAAACTCCCGTAGTTTATTTATCAAAGACAAGAGCGTTATAATTTTCCCAGTGATTATTATTGTTTTTGTTTGCGTAAGAAATCCCCCAGTGGGTGTCTTAGCTGTGAATCCGCTTCGCCTAAGTTTGTAAAAATCCTACCGAGTGGAGAGCAGTCCTCCCACTCGGGGGCTTAGCTGCAGTCCAGTACTCGCCTATGTTCTCTCACTTGAGGACTTAGCTGCAGTCAGGCACTCGCCTAAGTTTGTAAAAATCCTACTGGGTGGAGAGCAATCCTCCCACTCGGGGGCTTAGCTGCAGTCCAGTACTCGCCTAAGTTCCCTCACTTGAGGACTTAGCTGCAGTCAGGCACTCGCCTAAGTTTGAAAAATCCTACCGAGTGGAGAGCAATCCTCCCACTCGGGGGCTTAGCTGCAGTCAAGTACTCGCCTAAGTTTGAAAAAATCCTACCGAGTGGAGCGCAATCCTCCCACTCGGGGGCTTAGCCGCAGTCCAGTACTCGCCTAAGTACGAAACACATCTCAATCCTCAAGGACGACGAGGGGCGGGTCGACTGCCACCTTCTCCTGGAGAGCTTCGCCACAAATACAATGCGTGATTCATCCCTCTCTACAGTAACGAAGTACGGGTCGACTGCCACCTTCTCTTGGAGAGCTTCGCCACAAATACAATGTGCGCTCCGTCCCCCTCTGCAGTAACAGAGTGTGGGTCGACCGCCGCCTTCCCTTGGGGAGCTTCGCCACAAATATAAGACAAGGGTCGACTGCTTCCCTCTCCTTCGGAACTGTGCTGCGAGTGCAAAAGTTGTCTCGAATGAAGAATGGGTTCACTCAGCAGGAGATTCATAAAGATATTCAACGGTAAACCAATTTCAGATAAATTCTAAAGGTTCCAGACCATAGATCGAAGTACTCGGGCATGCAGCCCAAAAAAGTTTAACGGTTACAAAAACCACTCGGCATTCCGAGGCAAATTTAAGGTGGGACATAAGAGTTTGTTCACTCCGCGGGAGGAGGGCTGGCAGGCTCGACGCCGTCAGCTATCTGAGTGGCTGCAGCGATGAAAGTCTCCATAAAGGTTCGGAAGTCATGCTTCTGGGTTTTGGCGACCTTGATTGCTGCCAGCTTGTCTTGTTGCACCTCCTTGCAGTGGACACGAACCAAGGACAGAGCCACATCAGCGCCACACCGAGCAGAAGACTTCTTCCACTCTTGCACTCGGTCAGGGATTCCGTTAAGTCGAGTCATCAGAGACTCGAGATCGTTTTGGAGCGTAGCCTCTGGCCAAAGTGCCGGGTCGATCCGTGACATGGCTACCTTCAGTCGAGCCAAGTAGTCCACGGCACCGTCAATGCGAGATTCCAGTCGGAGCAAATTCATGGCAGCTTCATCTTTCACGGGAGAGTTGATTGGATCCAAACCTGGTTCGATCCGCCCAGTCTCCTCTTCAAAGCTCTGGCAAAACTCTGCATTCACGATCCAAGGATAAGTCAATTTTCATACACTGAGTCGACATAAAAAAATTAGTCGGAACTAAATTTGCACCTTCAAGCTTGATATACAACTTCTTGGCAAGGCTCCTCAGGTAGCTCTCCAGATCGTCCCTACTACGAGCGACACCTTCCATCTTTTCGGTCAGGTTGAGGTTCTCCTTCTTCCAACGTGTGCACTCCCTGTTGGCTTCATTCAGAGCAGTCTTCAGCCTGATATTCTCTTCTTCCAACTGGCCGACTGAAGCCAGCTTTTGTTCGGCCAGAGCAGTCCTGTCGTCAGCCTCCTTCTGGGTAGCAGACAAATCCTGATCCTTTTTTGCCAAAGCCTCTCTCAGTTTTTCTACAAAGAAATGATGATTGATTCAGAAATAGCAGAAAGGTGCTCGAGCCTAAAACTGACCAATCGATAGACTTGTCTTACCGGCGGCGCCGTCTCTGACCGTCTGCAGTTCTGTCCTGGCCAGCTCCAAGTCAAGTTTCAGTTGAATCTACTGACTTTCCAAATCAGCGAAGTGAGCTCCAAGATCACAAGATTTCTGAAATCAAAGGGGAGAAATTATTCCACAGCAAAAAACGACAAATACTAAGACTATAGTCGACTGCCCGCAGTCCACCATAGTCTCGGGGACTACACCCAGTGGGTGCACTTTGCGTGCCCCCACCGGTTCTGATTCCACTCGACCGGCCCGCCGGAGTCGAGTTCAAAAAAAGAGAAGAAAGAGAGGCAAAGTAGAGCTTAGACCATAGTCGACTGCCCGCAGTCGACCGCGGTCTCGGGGACTACACCCAGTGGGTGCACTTTGCGTGCCCCCACCGGTTCTGATCCAACTCGACCGGATCAAGCGGAAGAAACAAACTACCAGTTCGGTTTTACTCGACAAAATACAAAGACTATGGTCGACTGCCAGCAGTCTGTCGTAGCCTCGGGGACTACACCCAGTGGGTGCACTTAGCGTGCTCCCACTAGTCCAAAAAAGTCAATCGACACACCCAGTGGGTGTACAGATGAAAAGATTTTCAGAAACAATCTTCAGATAGCATATCCTAACAGAACAAGCGGCGACCAACTAACCTGAACATTGCTCTGGAGAGCCGAGCTGGCATCATAGGCGGCTTGGCTGGCGTCCCGCACAGTCTTCATCTTCTCCATCATAATGCCCGCCTGGCGTATGGCTTCCCTAGCAGCATTCACCTCGTCCTTCGGGACATGATGGGTTGCAAAAAGTGAAGGCGGGTCGACAGGGGCCTGAGCGGTCGAAGAAGAAGGCAAGGCACTCGACAGGGGCTCCGCGAAGGTAACAGAACCCCGATTGACGTCACCAGTGTCCTGAACGACTAGTTCTGCCCTCGGCGTCGACTGTAGCGCCTCACTTACAGGAGCTCGCCTACTCTTCCTCGTCAAAGACCTCTCGGGCTCTTCATCATCATCAGGGAGGTCAATAATGTTGGGAGCTGTACAAAGTTCAAATTGCCAAAATCACGTCACCCAGTGATGCACGATGCACTCGAATCGACCAAAGAAAGATAGTATGGAAGAAATCATACACGGATTAGAAGTGACTGCATCCTCCATCACCTCATCATCATCCCTGTAAGCTGAGGTCCCGGAAGTGGCAGCGCTAACAATTCCAAAGTTCGTCCAGTTAAAACAAGAAAAACAAACAGCACGGAGCGTCGAGTGAATACAAGGAGAGACACTCACACGGAGGCAACAGGGATATCGATCTTGATCTTCGGCAGCGCCTTCCGAGTCTTCGGTTCTGCAACTTTGGGATGCTTTGGCGCCTTCTCAGTCGTGGTTGGTGAAGAGATCTGAGGACACTTCGAAGACTGACCAGCTTGAGCAGTCGCCTTGTCGCGGGCACTCGGCCGATCCTGGTCAAGCTTGGATCATCTCTCTATGCGAGGAGGCGGCTCGACTTCTTCCTCATCACTCAAGTCGTCGCTTCCTCCATCCCCTTCACCATCGGAAGTCCACTCGCCACTTTCGCCACCACTCGCCTCGCCTTCCAGAGCTTGCTCTTGCTCCCTGTTGGGCACCGAATACATTTCAATAATGGCCTGAAAGAAAGCAGGGAGAACAAAGTCAGTCGACGCAATACAGACAGTTGCGCGAGTGAATTCAGGTTACAAGCAAAAACTCAGAATCATACCTGCTCTGGTGCACGCGACTGGTCGAATGGGGGAACTCTCCTGGCTCCTCTGGGGTTGTCCTTGTTCCCGGTAATGCTCGACAGCCACTTCTCCAGCGTGTCGTCATCGACCTCCTCCGGGTGGATCTGAGTGGAGTCTTCTAGACCTGAATACATCCACATCGGGTGGTCTCGGGCTTGGAAAGGCTGGATGCGCCGCCGAAGGAAGACCTCCAAGAGATCCATACCAGTGACCCCGTCATGAATGAGCTGGACCACTCGGTTGACCAACACCTTCACGTGCGCCTTCTCCTCTGGGAGCAGCTTCAAAGGGGAGGGTTTTTCCACTTGGTCCATGGTGAAGGGAGGGAGGCCAGTCGATTGCCCTGGCGTCGACTGGTCTTTGCAGTAGAACCAGGTCGACTGCCACCCGCGAACTGAATCGGGAAGAATCATGGCCGGAAAGGAGCCTTTTCCCCTCGTCTGGATGCCAAGACCCCCACACATCTGGATCACTTGGGTCCTCTCGTCACCCGGGTTAGCCTTTTTCACTGTCTGGGAGCGACAAGTGAAAATATGCTTGAAAAGACCCCAGTGAGGTTGACAACCCAAGAAGTTCTCACACAAGGAAATGAACGCGGCAAGATAAACGATTGAGTTGGGGTTAAAATGGTGGAGTTGAGCCCCGAAGAAGTTCAGAAACCCTCGGAAGAAAGGATGAGGAGGCAAGGAAAACCCACGGTCGACATGGGTGGCAAGAAGAACGCGCTCACCCTCCCGGGGTTGCGGCTCAGATTCCTTCCCGGAAGCCGCGCCGAGTCGAGCGCTTCGTGGGAGATCCTCGAGTAGATCCAGTCGCCCTGGATCCAACCCTTCGGCGGGCTAGTCCACGAGGAAGATCCGCCCCGGCTCGTCGCCTTCCCCTTCGATTTCGCCGTCGCCTTCTTCGCCCGCTCCAGAGCCGCTGTCCTCTCCTTCACCATTGTCGCCGACAAGATGCGTGTGGTGCGGTGGCGCTGGGGCGAGAGCGAGCGCAGCAGAGAGGCGTGAGGAGGAGAAGAGGCAATCGGGCGCACTGTTCGGGGGACTCCGGTCCAACGCCTTATATGAGGCCGCTTCCGAGTGGCTGATAGGTAGGCCCAGATGGCTCCGTCGAATCCCGTAACGACGACGCGAGCGATACGTGGCGAAAAAGGTGGCACGGGGATCGAGGCGGCTCCGCTCTATCCCATCCGATTACTGCGGCCTCCCCCATCCCGCGCGCTTCCCAAAATTCGGATCCCACTAAATCCGCGGGCAGCAAACAAACTTGTCAAACTAAAAGATCTCCTCTGCACCGTCACTCAGAAACTTACAGGTAAAGAAACTCACTCGACGAAGAATTAAGAATGGATCAAGGCGACTGAAAAAGAAGTTGCTGTCATCACTCGGGTCCATTGATCCGGAGCAAGATATGCTCACAGCATGAAAAACGAGTCGGAGAGGTCCTCAACTCCTTCCCCACTCAAACCTTGATCCATTCGGGGGCTAATGATGAAGCTATGAACCTAGGGTAGGGTCATGGACCTGCCCTAACCGCCCTACCCAAGGACATCTCTAGAAGAAATCGCCTTTCGATCGACTTGGAGGTGTTCCACTCGACAGACTCGAAGACACTCGACCAAGAAGCAATTACTCGACCAAGATCCAACCACTCGACGGCCAGGAGACCTAAAGTCACTCTGCACGCTAAAGGTCGGTCATTAAGTAGCTTTTATGGTCATCATAGCACTTTATTACTAGCGTTATCAGTAACGCCCTGCCTTGATGTACATTGAACCCTTCATAACATGGGCTGGCCGGGGTCCTGGCGCAATCTATATAAGCCACCCCCTCCTTCGAGACAAGGGTTCGCACCTCTGTAACTCATACACACATAATCCAGTCGACCGCCTCCGGGCTCCGAGACGTAGGACTTTTACTTCCTCCGAGAAGGGCCTGAACTCGTAAACCCTACGTCCTTACAACCTCTCCATAGCTAAGACCTTGCCTCTCCATAGTTACCCCCTACATTACTGTCAGACTTAGAACCACGACAATTATCACCTCGCCCTCAACTAGTCTCTATTCATTTTGTAACTCCTGTTTTGAGTTACTAATCATAGCAACTGAACCAGTATCAAATACCCAGGGGCTACTATGAACACTAGTAAAGTACACATCAATAACATGTATATCATATATACTTTTGTTCATTTTTTCATCCTTCTTATCCGCCAAGTATTTGGGGCAGTTCCGCTTCCAGTGACCATTTCCATTGCAGTAGAAGCACTTAGTTTCAGGCTTGGTTCTAGCTTTGAACTTCTTCATGGGAGTGACAACTTGCTTGCCATTCTTCTTGAAGTTCCCTTTCTTTCCCTTGCCCTTTTACCTGAAACTAGTGGTCTTGTCAACCATCAACATTTGATGCTTTTCTTGATTTCTACCTTCATTGATTTCAGCATCACGAAGAGCTCAGGAATCGTTTTACGTCATCCCTTGCATATTATAGTTAATCACTAAGTTCCAGTAACTTGGTGATAGTGACTAGAGAACTCTGTCAATCACTATCTTATCTAGAAGATTAACTCCCACTTGATTCAAGCAATTGTAGTACCCAGACAATCTGAGCACATGCTCACTCATTGAGATATTCTCCTCCATCTTGTAGGCAAAGTACTGTTAGAGGTCTCTGATACGTCTCCAACGTATCTATAATTTTTGATTGCTCCATGCTATATTATCTATTGTTTTGGACTATATTGGGCTTTATTTTCCACTTTTATATTATTTTTGGGACTAACCTATTAACCGGAGACCCAGCCCAGAATTGATGTTTTTACCTATTTCAGTGTTTCGGATAAACAGAATATCAAACGGAGTCCAAACGGAATAAAATCTTTGGAAACGTGATTTTCTCACCGAACGTGATCCAGGGGACTTGGACCCTACTGCATGGGATCAAAGAGGTGGTCACGAGGGTGGGGGCGCCCCCCCTAGGGCGCGCCCCCTGCCTCGTGGGCCCCTCGGTGCTCCACCGATGTACTCCTTCCTCCTATATATACACACGTACCCCCAAACGATCAGAAGAGGAGCCAAAAACCTAATTCCACCGCTGCAACTTTTTGTATCCACGAGATCCCATCTTGGGGCCTATTCCGGAGCTCCGCCGGAAGAGGGCCGTCATCACGGAGGGCTTCTACATCATCCTAGCCCCTCCGATGAAGTGTAAGTAGTTTACCTCAGACCTTCGGGTCCATAGTTAGTAGCCTAGATGGCTTCTTCTCTCTCTTTGAATCTCAATACAAAGTTCTCCCCCTCTCTCGTGGAGATCTATTCGATGTAATCTTCTTTTTCCGGTGTCTTTGTTGAGACCGATGAATTGTGGGTTTATGATCAAGTCTATCTATGAATAATATTTGAATCTTCTCTGAATTCTTTTATGTATGATTGGTTATCTTTGCAACTCTCTTCGAATTATCCGTTTGGTTTGGCCAACTAGATTGGTAGTTCTTGCCATGGGAGAAGTGCTTCGCTTTGGGTTCGATCTTGCGGTGTCCTTACCCAGTGACAGAAGGGGAAGCAAGGCACGTATTGTATCGTTGCCATCAAGGATAACAAGATGGGGTTTATTTCATATTGCATGAATTTATCTCTCTACATCATGTCATCTTGCTTAAGGCGTTACTCTGTTTTTAACTTAATACTCTAGATGCATGCTGGATAGCGGTCGATGAGTGGAGTAATAGTAGTAGATGCAGAATCGTTTCGATCTACTTGTCACGGACATGATGCCTATATACATGATCATGCCTAGATATTCTCATAACTATGCTCAATTCTATCAATTGCTCAATAGTAATTTGTTCACCCACCGTAGAATACTTATGCTCTTGAGAGAAGCCACTAGTGAAACCTATGGCCCCCGGGTCTATTCTCATCATATCAATCTCCATCACTTTAATATTTTTTTGCTTTTTACTTTGCCTTTACTTTTTTACTTTGCATCTTTATATCATAAATACCAAACATACTATATCTATCAGATCTCACTCTCGTAAGTGACCGTGAAGGGCTTGACAACCCCTAATCGCGTTGGTTGCGAGTAGCTATCGCTTTGTGCAGGTATGAGGGAGTTGAGCGTGGGCTCCTACTGGATTGATACCTTGGTTCTCAAAAACTGAGGGAAATACTTACGCTACTCTGTTGCATCATCCCTTCCTCTTCGGGGAAAACCAACGCAAGCTCAAGACGTAGCAAGAAGGATTTCTGGCGCCGTTGCTGGGGAGTCTACGCAAAAAGTCAATATACCAAGTACCTATCATAATCCCTATCTCTCGCATTACATTATTTGCCATTTGCCTCTCGTTTTCCTCTCCCCCCAATTCATCCTTGCCATTTTATTCGCCCTCTCTCTCTATCCTCCCTCTCTATTTGCCTCTTTCGTCTGTTTGCTTTTGTCTACTCGTGTGTTAGTTTGCTTGTTTGTCGCGATGGCTCAAGATACTACTAAATTGTGTGACTTCACCAATACCAATAATAATGATTTCCTTAGAACCCCGATTGCTCCTCTTACCAATGCTGAATCTTGTGAAATTAATAGTGCTTTGTTGAATCTTGTTATGAAAGATCAATTCGCCGGCCTTCCTAGTGAAGATGCCGCTACTCATCTGAATAGCTTCATTGATTTATGTGATATGCAAAAGAAAAAAGATGTCAATAATGATGTCGTTAAATTGAAGCTATTTCCTTTTTCACATAGAGATCGTGCTAAAGCTTGGTTTTCGTCTTTGCCTAAGAATAGTATTGATTCATGGAACAAGTGCAAAGATGCTTTTATCTCTAAGTATTTTCCTCCCGCTAAGATCATCTCTCTTAAAAACGATATTATGAACTTTAAACAACTTGATCATGAACATGTTGCACAAGCTTGGGAGAGAATGAAATTAATGATACGTAATTGCCCTACTCATGGTTTGAATTTGTGGATGATTATAGAAAAAAATTTATGCCGGATTGAATTTTGCTTCTAGAAATCTTTTAGATTCGGCTGCGGGAGGCACTTTTATGGAAATCACTTTAGGTGATGCTACTAAACTCCTAGATAATATTATGGTTAATTATTCTCAATGGCATATTGAAAGAACTTCTCATAAAAAAGTGCATGTGATAGAAGAAATTAATGTGTTGAGTGGAAAGATGGATGAACTTATGAAATTATTTGCTACTAAGAGTGTTTATTCTGATCCTAATGATATGCCTTTGTCTACTTTGATTGAGAATAACAATGAATCTATGGATGTGAATTTTGTTGGTAGGAATAATTTTGGTAACAACGCTTATAGAGGGAATTTTAATCCTAGGCCATATCCTAGTAATCCTTCTAATAATTATGGGAATTCCTACAACAACTCTTATGGAAATTATAATAAGATGCCCTCTGATTTTGAATCTAATATTAAAGAATTTATTTCTTCGCAAAAGAATTTTAATGCTATGATTGAAGAAAAATTGCTTAATATTGATGATTTGTCTAGGAATGTTGATAGAATTGCTCTTGATGTTGATGCTTTGAAACTTAGATCTATTCCACCTAAGCACGATATTAATGAGTCTCTAAAAGCCATGAGAATTTCAATTGATGAGTGTAAAGAAAGAACCGCTAGGATGCGTGCTTCCAAAGATGCCTTTATTAAAGCATGTTCTTCCAATTCCTATGAAAATCAAGATGAAGATCTAAGAGTTATTGATGTGTCTCCAATTAAATCTTTATTTTTCAATATGAATCTTGATGAAACTGAATATGATCTTCCTTTACCTAGAAGGCATTCTAAAAATTCGGAGTATTTAGATCTTAATGATCAAATTGATGAAAGTGGGATTGAAATAAATAAAAATCTAGATGTTGCTAAACCCACTATATTGGATTTCAAGGAATTTAATTATGAAAGTTGCTCTTTGATTGATTGTATTTCCTTGTTGCAATCCGTGGTAAATTCTCCACATGCTTATAGTCAAATAAAGCCTTCACCGAACATATTGTTGATGCCTTGATGCAATCTTATGAAGAAAAACTTGAGTTTAAAGTTTCTATCCCAAGAAAACTTTATGATGAGTGGGAACCAACTATTAAAATTAAAATTAAAGATCATGAGTTTTATGCTTTGTGTGATTTGGGTGCTAGTGTCTCTAATATTCCCAAGACTTTGTGTGATTTACCAGCTTTCCGTAGCTTTGATGATTGCTCTCTAAACTTGCATCTTGCGGATTCCACTATTAAGAAACCTATGGTATGAATTAATGATGTTCTTATTGTTGCAAATAGGAATTATGTGCCCGTAGATTTCATTGTCCTTGATATAGATTGCAATCCTTCTTGCCCTATTATTCTTGGTAGACCTTTCCTTAGAACGGTTGGTGCGATTATTGATATGAAGGAAGGGAATATTAGATTTCAATTTCCATTAAAAAAGGGCATGGAACACTTTACAAGAAAGAAAATAAAATTACCATATGAAACTATCACGAGAGCCACTTATGGATTGCCTACCAAAGATGGCAATACCTAGATATATCCTCGCTTTTATGCCTAGCTAGGGGCGTTAAACGGTAGCGCTTGTTGGGAGGCAACCCAATTTTATTTTTATTCCTTGCCTTTTGATCCTGTTTAGTAATAAATAAATTATTTAGCCTCTGTTTTGGTTGTGTTTTTTGTGTTTAATTAAGTGTTTGTGCCAAGTAGAACCGTTGGGAAGACTTGGGGAAAGTCTTGTTGAACTTGCTGTAAAAAACAGAAACTTTAGCGTTCACGAGAACTGCTGTCATTTTTATTTTAAGAGTTCTATTTAGTTAATTATTTTTTCAGATAATTAATAGATAAATTCCTCACGTCCAGCAATTTATTTTAGAATTTTTGGGGTTCAAGATCTTGCGCTAGCTACAGATTACTACAGACTTCTGTTTTTGACAGATTCTGTTTTTCGTGTGTTGTTTGCTTATTTTGATGAATCTATGGCTAGTAAAATAGTTTATAATCCATATAGAAGTTGGAATACAGTAGGTTTAACACCAATATAAATAAATAATGAGTTCATTACAGTACCTTTAAGTGGTCTTTTGTTTTCTTTCGCTAACGGAGCTCGCGAGTTTTCTATTTTGAGTTTTGTGTTGTGAAGTTTTCAAGTTTTGGGTGAATTCTTTTGATGGATCATGGAACAAGGAGTGGCAAGAGCCTAAGCTTGGGGATGCCCATGTAACCCCCAAGATAATCCAAGGACACCAAAAAGTCAAAGCTTGGGGATGCCCCGGAAGGCATCCCCTCTTTCGTCCACTTCCATCGGTAATTTACTTGGAGCTGTATTTTTATTCACCAACATGATATGTGTTTTACTTGGAGCGTCTTGTATTATTTGTGTCTTTGTGTTTTAGTATTCCACAATCATCCTTGCTGTACACACCTTTTGAAAGAGCCATACATGAATTAAAATTTGATAGAATACTCTATGTGCTTCACTTATATCTTTTGAGCTAGATAGTTTTGCTCTATGTGCTTCACTTATATCTTTTGAGCTAGATAATTTTGCTCTATGTGCTTCACTTATATCCTTTGAGCTAGATAATTTTGCTCTGTGTGCCTCACTTAGATCTTTTAGATCACGTTGGTGGATTTGTTTTAAAGAAACTATTGATCTCTCATGCTTCAGTTAAATTAATTTGAGAGTCTCTTAATAGCATGGTAATTTGCCTAATAATAATATGCTTGGTATTCAAGATTTGTGAAACTTTCTTTTGAGTGTGTTGAATACTAAGAAAAGAATGAAGCATGATAATTGTTTTGAGATATGGAGGTGATAATATTAAAGTCATGCTAGTTGAGTAGTTGTGAATTTAAAGAATACTTGTGTTGAAGTTTGTGATTCCCGTAGCATGCACGTATGGTGAACCGTTATGTGATGAATTCAGAGCATGATTTATTTATTGATTGTCTTCCTTATGAGTGGCGGTCGGGGACGAGCGATGGTCTTTTCCTACCAATCTATCCCCCTAGGAGCATGCGCGTAATACTTTGCTTTGATAACTTCTAGATTTTTGCAATAAGTATATGAGTTATTTATGACTAATGTTGAGTCCATGGGTTATACGCACTCTCACCCTTCCACCCTTGCTAGCCTCTCGAATACCGCGCAACTTTCGCTGGTATCATACACCAACCATATACCTTCCTCAAAACAGCCACCATACCTACCTATTATGGCATTTCCATAGCCATTCCGAGATATATTGCCATGCAACTTTCCACCATCTAGTTCATCATGACACATCCATCATTGTCATATTGCTTAGCATGATCATGTAGTTGACATAGTATTTGTGGCAAAGCCACCGTTCATAATTCTTTCATACTTGTCACTCTTGATTCATTGCATATCCCGGTACACCACCGGAGGCATTCATATAGAGTCATACTTTGTTTTAGTAACGAGTTGTAATCATTGAGTTGTAAATAAATAGAAGTGTGATGATCATCATTAAATAGAGCATTGTCCCCAAAAAAGAGAAAGGCCCAAGAAAGAAAAGCAGGCCCAAAAAAAGGGGCAATGCTACTATCCTTTTTTCGACACTTGTGCTTCAAAGTAGCACCATGATATAGCGACTCTCATATATTGTGCTTCAAAGTAGCACCATGTTCTTCATATAGAGGGTCTCATATGTTGTCACTTTCATATACTAGTGGGAATTTTACGTTATAGAACTTGGCTTGTATATTCCAATGATGGGCTTCCTCAAATTCCCCTAGGTCTTCGTGAGCAAGCAAGTTGGATGCACACCCACTAGTTTCTTTTGTTGAGATTTCATACATTTATAGCTCTAGTGCATCCATTGCATGGCAATCCCTACTCACTCACATTGATATCTATTGATGGGCATCTCCATAGCCCGTTGATACGCCTAGTTGATATGAGACTATCTTCTCCTTTTTGTCTTCTCCACAACCACCACTCTATTCCACCTATAATGCTATATCCATGGCTCACGCTCATGTATTGCATGAAGATTGAAAAAGTTTTGAAAAAGTTAGACTATGAAGCAATTGCTTGGCTTGTCATCAGGGTTGTGCATGATTTAAATACTTTGTGTGGGGAACATGGAGCATAGCCAGACTATATGATTTTGTAGGGATAACTTTCTCTGGCCATGTTATTTTGAGAAGACATAATTGCTTTGTTAGTATGCTTGAAGTATTATTATTTGCTATGTCAATATAAACTTGTCTTGAATCTTTCTAATCTGAATATTCATACCACAATTATGAAGATTTGCATTGAAATTATGCCAAGTAGCACTCCGCATCAAAAATTCTCTTTTTATCATTTACCTACTCGAGGACGAGCAGGAATTAAGCTTGGGGATGCCTGATACGTCTCCAACGTATCTATAATTTTTGATTGCTCCATGCTATATTATCTACTGTTTTGGACTATATTGGGCTTTATTTTCCACTTTTATATTATTTTTGGGACTAACCTATTAACCGGAGGCCGAGCCCATAATTGCTGTTTTTTGCCTATTTCGGTGTTTCGGATAAACGGAATATCAAACAGAGTCCAAACGGAATAAAATCTTCGGGAAGGTGATTTTCTCACCAAACGTGATCCAGGAGACTTGGACCCTACTGCAAGGGATCAAAGAGGAGGTCATGAGGGTGGGGGGCGCCCCCCCCCCTAGGGCACGCCCCCTGCCTCGTGGGCCCCTCGGTGCTCCACTGACGTACTCCTTCCTCCTATATATACACACGTACCCCAAACGATCAGAACAGGAGCCAAAAACCTAATTCCACTGCCACAACTTTCTGTATCCACGAGATCCCATCTTGGGGCCTATTCCGGAGCTCCGCCAGAAGAGGGCCATCATCACGGAGGGCTTCTACATCATCATAGCCTCTCCGATGAAGTGTGAGTAGTTTACCTCAGACCTTCGGGTCCATAGTTAGTAGCTAGATGGCTTCTTCTCTCTCTTTGAATCTCAATACAAAGTTCTCCCCCTCTCTCATGGAGATCTATTCGATGTAATCTTCTTTTTGCGGTGTGTTTGTTGAGACCGATGAATTGTGGGTTTATGATCAAGTCTATCTATGAATAATATTTGGATCTTCTCTCCATTCTTTTATGTATGATTGGTTATCTTTGCAAGTCTCTTCGAATTATCCGTTTGGTTTGGCCAACTAGATTGGTAGTTCTTGCCATGGGAGAAGTGCTTAGCTTTGGGTTCGATCTTGTGGTGTCCTTACCCAGTGACAGAAGGGGCAGCAAGGCACGTATTGTATCGTTGCCATCAAGGATACCAAGATTTGGTTTATTTCATATTGCATGAATTTATCTCTCTACATCATGTCATCTTGCCTAAGGCGTTACTCTGTTTTTAACTTAATACTCTAGATGCATGCTGGATAGCGGTCGATGAGTGGAGTAACAGTAGTAGATGCAGAATCATTTCGATCTACTTGTCACGGACGTGATGCCTATATACACGATCATGCCTAGATATTCTCATAACTATGCTCAATTCTATCAATTGCTCAACAGTAATTTGTTCACCCACCGTAGAATACTTATGCTCTTGAGAGAAGCCACTAGTGAAACCTATGGCCCCCGGGTCTATTCTCATCATATCAATCTCCATCACTTTAATATTGTTTTGCTTTTTACTTTGCCTTTACTTTTTACTTTGCATCTTTATATCAAAAATACCAAAATTATTATATCTATCAGATCTCACTCTTGTAAGTGACCGTGAAGGGCTTGACAACCCCTAATCGCGTTGGTTGCGAGTAGCTATCGCTTTGTGTAGGTACGAGGGACTTGAGCGTGGGCTCCTACTAGATTGATACCTTGGTTCTCAAAAACTGAGGGAAATACTTACGCTACTCTGCTGCATCATCCCTTCCTCTTCGGGGAAAACCAACGCAAGCTCAAGACGTAGCAGTGTACATCCCCACTCATTATTACGTGAGAGTGTCATGAGCAGAGATCTTCACATGCGTGAGCCTTACTTCATATCGCCAGACGAGGGCCCCGCCTTGCGCCGCCCTCGGCCACCGTTGGTTCAACCGGAAACCAGGACGAAGCAATGGGGCAAAGGGGACGCCAGCACCGGGGGAAGTCTCATCAGCACCTCCACGACAGAGGGCCTACCTCCGGGGGGGGCGCCTTGCTCCGCGCGATGCGGGGAGGGACCTGGCTCCCGCCCTCTCCCCTATAGCCCCCAGTGCGCTCCTCCTGGTGGGAGGGAGGCCGTTGAGCTAGGGCCGCCGTTCGCCATTATGACCTGATCCTCCTGCGACCCATGGTTAGCATAAGCTTGCTCCTGAGAGATTAGTGGTACCCTGTAGCTGTCATCGCCGGCATGGTTGGTGAGGCTCACGACGCGCTCGGGGGGCTCCTGGAAGGCCTCAGCTGCCAGCGCCTCGTCCTCCCAGCCCGGCTCGAGGAACGAGCCAGGGTCGTCTTCCTGCGCATACTCTTGGTCTATCATGCGGGGCACGTAGGCCTCCGAGGCTGCCGCCCCGAAGACCTCGCCAAAGTGCCCCACGCTCCACATCGCGCCGCCCTAAGGATGGTAGGGCGGCATTCCGTTGAGGCTGCGGGTGGCAACTCTCGTGCCCGCGCCCATCGGAGGTGGCGCGGGGGTGAGTGGGCGCCCAATGCTTCTGGTCACGCCGGTGTCGATGAACCCTCATGGCGCTCCTGGGGGTGCGCGGGCGCGGCGAGGCCCGCCATGCGATCCGGTCATGGCCTGGGGTGTGAGCAAGGCGCAGAAGGGTAGTGCTCCTGAGGCCGCGGTGTCCAGTAGCTCGGCGATGCGCTCCAGCAATGCTCCCCAGCTGCTCTCCATCAGTCGGCATCACAGCAGCTCTCAAGCCATTGTGAGTGCGGCCCTCATGTTTGCCTGCTCCCATCTGGTGTGCAGCGCCGTGGCCGCAGCGTGACTTGAGGCCCTTGCGGCCGCCCGCACTTGTGGTGGAGTGAGGGTGGACGACGTTTGACTGCGCCGCCCGCGTCCCGCGGCGCTTGGCGGTGCGTGCGCCGCCTGGGGTGCTGGGTTGAGGTCTCTTGGGCTGAGGATGAAGAGTTACAAGGGAAGAACAGCCTCGCGAGGTGATGTGTTCTTGTGCTTGGTGTGCTCGTGTGGTAGAGGATTCTTGATAACCCACAAGTATAGGAGATCGCAACAGTTTTCGATAAGTAAGAGTATCGAACCCAACAAGGAGCTAAAGGTAGAACAAATATTCACTCAAGTTCTATCGACCACCGATACAACTCTACGCACTCTTGACGTTCGCTTTACCTAGAACAAGTATGAAACTAGAAGTACTTTGTAGGTGTTGTTGGATAGGTTTGCAAGATAATAAAGAGTATGTAAATAAAAAGTAGGGGTTGTTTAGATAAAGAAACAATAAAGTAAATATAGAGAGTGTGGAAAAGTGGTGGTAGGAGTTGCGAAATTGCCCCTAAGCAATTGACTACTTTAATAGACCGATAGCAAGTATTATGTGGAGAGACCACCGCTAGCATGTCATCCATGACTTGGAATTCTATGCACTTATGATTGGAACTATTAGCAAGCATCCGCAACTACTAATGTTCATTAAGGTAAAACCCAACCATAGCATTAAGGTATATGGGTCCCCCTTCAATCCCGTATGCATCAATTTCTATGCTAGGTTGAAGCTTCTGTCACTCTTGCCCTCCAATACATAGTCCTATCAACATACAACTAACCCTAAGGTGTGATCCACGCGCGCAATCATATGATGGGCACCAAAGGACAGCAACATAAACACAAGCAAATTAAATCAATCATAGCAATTCATCAACCACCGATAGGACAACGAAAATCTACTCAGACATCATAGGATGGCAACACATCATTGGATAATAATATGAAGCATAAAGCACCATGTTCAAGTAGAGGGTACAGAGGGTTGCGCGAGAGTGGACCGCTGTAGATAGAGGGGGGAAGGTGATGGATATGTTGGTGAAGATGGCGGAGGTGTTGGTGTAGATCGCGGTGATGATGATGGCCCCCGGCGGTGTTCCGGCACCATCGGAAGCGAGGGGGAGAGAGCCCCCCTCCTTCTTCTTCTTCCTTGACCTCATACCTAGATGGGAGAAGGGTTTCCCCTCTGTTCCATGGCCTCCATGGCACAGGAGGGGCGAGAGCCCCTCCGAGATTGGATCTGTCTCTCTGTCTCTCTCTGTTTCTGCGTTCCCAGATTCTTCCCTTTCACCGTTTCTTATATTTCCGGAGATCCGTAACTCCGATTGGGCTGAAATTTTGACACAATCTATATCCAGAAATTAACTTTCTTGCGGCGAAAGAAGGGCACCAACCGCCTTACAGGTGGCCCACGAGGGTCAGGGGTGCGCCCCCTGCCTCGTGGCCACCTCGGGCACCGTCTCGCGTGGATTTTTCTTCCCAAAAATCATATATATTCCAAAAAAAATCTCCGTCAGTTTTTATCCTGTTTGGACTCCGTTTGATATGGATATTCTGCGAAACAAAAGACATGCAACAAACAGGAACTCGCACTGGGCACTGGATCAATATGTTAGTCCCAAAAATAGTATAAAAAGTTGCCAAAAGTATATGAAAGTTGTAGAATATTGGCATGGAGCAATCAAAAATTATAGATACGACGGAGACGTATCAGCATCCCCAAGCTTAATTCCTGCTCGTCCTTGAGTAGGTAAATGATAAAATAGATAATTTTTGATGTGGAATGCTACCTAGCATAATCTTGATCATATGTCTAATCATGGCATGAATATTAAGATACGAGTGATTCAAAGCAATAGTCTATCATTTGACATAAAAACAATAATACTTCAAGCCTACTAATAAAGCAATCATGTCTTTTCAAAATAACAAGGCCAAAGAAAGTTATCCCTACAAAATCATATAGTCTGGCTATGCTCCATCTTCTTCACACAAAATACTCACATCATGCACAACCCCGATGACAAGCCAAGCAATTGTTTCATACTTTTGACATTCTCAAACCTTTTCAACTTTCACGCAATACATGAGCATGAGCCATGGACATAGCACTATAGGTGGAATAGAGTGATGGTTGTGGAGAAGACAAAAAAGGAGAAGATAGTCTCACATCAACTAGGCGTATCAACGGTCTATGGAGATGCCCATCAATAGATATCAATGTGAGTGAGTAGGGATTGCCATGCAACAGATGTACTAGAGCTATAAGTATATGAAAGCTCAAACTGAAAATAAATGGGTGTGCATCCAACTTGTTTGCTCATGAAGACCTAGGGAATTTGAGGAAGACCATCGTTGGAATATACAAGTCAAGTTCTATAATGAAAATTCCCACTAGTATATGAAAGTGATAACTCAAGAGACTCTCTATATGAAGAACATGGTGCTACTTTGAAGCACAAGTGTGGTAAAAGGATAGTAACATTGCCCCTTCTCTCTTTTTCTCCCATTTTTTGTTTTTTTTCTTTTTTTCCTTTTTTTGTAGGCTTCTTTGGCCTCTCTATCTTTTTTGGGGGCTTCTTTAGCCACTTTTATTTTGATAACCTCACATGGGACAATGTTCTAACAATGATGATCATCACACTTTTATTTACTTACAACTTAATATTACAACTCGATATCTAGAACAAAGATATGACTCTATATGAATGCCTCCGGTGGTGTACCGGGATGTGCAACAATCTAGCATAGCAATGACATCAAAAAACGGACAAGCCATGAAAACATCATGCTAGCTATCTTACGATCATGCAAAGCAATATGACAATGAATGCTCAAGTCATGTATATGATGATGATGAAAGTTGCATGGCAATATATCTCGGAATGGCTATGGAATGCCATGATAGGTAGGTATGGTGGCTGTTTTGAGGAAGGTATATGGTGGGTTTATGGTCCCGGCGAAAGTTGCGCAATACTAGAGAGGCTAGCAATGGTGGAAGGTTGAGAGTGCGTATAATCCATGGACTCAACATTAGTCATAAAGAACTCACATACTTATTGCAAAAATCTATTAGTCATCAAAACAAAGTACTACGCACATGCTCCTAGGGGGATATATTGGTAGGAAAAGACCATCGCTCGTCCCCGACCGCCACTCATAAGGAAGACAATCAATAAATACCTCATGCTCCAACTTCATTACATAACGGTTCACCATACGTGCATGCTACGGGAATCACAAACCTCAACACAAGTATTTCTACAATTCACAACCACCCACTAGCATGACTCTAATATCCCCATCTTTATATCGCAAAACTATTGCAAGGAAACAAACATATCATATTCAGTGATCTACAAGTTTTATGTAGGATTTTATGACTAACCATGTGAATGACCAATTCCTGTCATCTCTCTAAATAGATATAAGTGAAGCAAGAGAGTTTAATTCTTTCTACAAGAGATATGCCCGTGCTCTAACAAATCTAAGTGAAGCAAAAGAGCATTCTACAAATGGTGGTTGTCTATGTAAAGAGAAACAGGCAATCCAAACTTCAAATGATATAAGTGAAGCACATGAAGCATTCTATAAAGCCATACTCAAAAGATATACACTACTAGGAAAAACCTTACCAGTAGCGTGGGTTTTTGGACTACCAGTAGCGTGATTCTTGGTTCAGGAACTACCACGGACCTCGAGGACTATCGCAAAGGTTACTAATATCCTAAAGGTACGAGCAACACTATCAACACGAGGTAAGTAGGGTGAATCTTGGGCCAGGAACCCAGCAGTGGAATACCTACTACTAGATGGCATCATAGGATGCTTTCGAGAATAATGGCCAGAATCATCACACTAGGAATACAAAGCATTGCTAGATTAATGGGTGGTTCTCTAGGATGCCTAGGGTCATAATAATAGCTCCAACATATATGTCGAGACAATGGATTACCGACTAGTGTGGTTAATCTGGCTCAAAGGAACACCGGGAACGGGAAGGAAGGATTTGCAAATGCATCAGACTATTTAGAGACCTGGGATGACTCAGACAGCATAACGACTGTAATTGCTCAAAAAGATTTGAGACAACCTGCAAAAATGGTGGCATAGACACTCAACATCACAAACTCAAGGTTCTGAGGCCAGCTATGAACATATGGAAGTAGTAGGAACTGAACTGAGGCTCGAACTCAATAATCCTAGGCAACTACGGTTTAGTAACACGTCATCTTGAGAGATAGAAGAGAAGCCTAGTTCTTAACCCCGTATAAAAGATAAGATGACTCAGATCAGAAGGTCATGAGGATAAGGAGTAAAAAGAGCATTACGTTCCCTCGCACAATCAATTCCCCTACATATAACTAAAGCATTTCTAGACACGACTTCAACCAGTTTGGCTTGGTAATCCTACAGTCAGTCAGGCTCTGATACCAAAGCTGTCAGGACCCCAATTCTAAGTCACACCGATCTAGCCTGTAACACCTCATATCACTTTGCGGCCTCAAGCACGGTATCCCCACGGGTGTCGCCTTACCATGGCCCGGGACCATTTGCGCCTTTTGGCTCACGTATATGATAGTGTCGCTAGCATCCATATGACAGAGAACCCGGGACAACATGACTAGTCGTGAACCCGAAGTGGCACTAACTTATGGGGAGATGCATACATGAATCAACATCGAGCAAGTCGGTCAGCAGCGTGTGAATCCGGGCTGTAGAAACTGGCTAACAGGACTCCGGGAACTCGGGCTGTAGCAGGCTAGCAGGACTCCAGATGTCACCGCGTGACATTTCCCCAAAGGGACAGACACAGGAACAAAGTGAATCACATGCCGGCCAGTCTAAGTGTTTCGGAGCAGTAGTGCTGGGCTAGCAGGACTCCGGTGAACCCGGTTGTAGCGGACTACTATGGCTCATGGAAGCACAAGACTACATTTCCCCATTAGAGAGGCTACCAAGGATGAACAACTAGGTTATCGGATCCCACACATACAAAGCATTTCAATCATACACACAATATGCTCGATATGTGTAAATACAACATGGCATAACAACATAACTCTACGACTCAAGTATTTATTCATTAGGCTCCAAAGAGCCAGATAATACAAACATGGGTCTCATGACCCAACATTCAGAGCATACAAGTCAAAGCACACGCGGAAGCTTAACATGTCTGAGTACAGACTTCTACAAATGAAAAAGGCTGAGAAGCCTGACTATGTACCAGATCCTGCCGAGGGCACAAGATCGTAGCTGAGGTATCGAGCTAAACATCGAAGTCCACATGGAACTACTAGCGAGACTGAAGTCTCTCTGCAAAACATAAATTAAGCAAACGTGAGTACAAATGTACCCAGCAAGACTTACATTAGAACTAACTACATATGCATTGGTAGCAACAAAGGGGGTGGTGGAGTTTAACTGCAGCAAGCTAGCTTTGACTCAGTGGCTAACCTGAACTACTACTGCAAATAACTCTTTGAGGTGGTGCACATGAGTCCACATATTCACCATATCAATACACCACTATAGATCCGCTCCCATCTCCCTACGAGAACGCCATCCATAGCACTCGCGCTTATCTTGCGCATTTTAAAGTACCCACTTTCACTTGTCTATGAACGATGCAAGGGGTCCAAGTTTCCATATCCGAGGAATTCGGCTATTCGAATAGATGATGATAACCCTGCAGGGGTGTACTTCTTCACACATGCTCTCGCCACTTACCGCCATGTACACGTCGTGTACCTCGGCAACCTTCAAGCGGAAGCCTGGCGAGGGAGTCGGCCAGACCTGACAAACCACACAAGTCTCTCGTCCAGGTTTATCGCCTATTCGGGTTCCATCCGCAAGGAGATCCGGCCGGGGTGTCGCTCACGGCCCCAAACGATGTGTGCAGGGTTCCCAAGCCCACCATCCGGGTGCCACTTGGTACACCGTGCCACTGTGCCTAGTCTGTTCCAAGCCCACCTGTACCGGGTGCCACTTGGTAGACTACTAACACTACCTACAAACACCAGAAACTAGTTGCAACTCCTGGACAGAGATCGAGTTGATTAATAAGCCGAGAGGGGCCGAGTTACCGGAACCCAATGTGTGGTAGTAACTATTCATGGATCACAAACACATAACTCAATTCCTGAGAACGGCTGCAATGAGACAACCCACCATGTACTCCTACATGGCCTGTCACCGCTAACTTTACCAAATCATGTTCACACACTTAGCTCTCAACGGTAGGACATGTTCACCACATTCCAATTCATTCCCGATGAATCAGACCTGGCTCAACTCTAAGCAGTAGCAGGCATGACAACAAGCATGAATGAGTAGGCACATCAGGGCTCAAACAATTCCTACTCATGCTAGTGGGTTTCATCTATTTACTGTGGCAATGACAGGTCATGCAGAGGAAAGGAGTTCAACTACCGTAGCATGTAACAGTTGAATCGTTGTTGTCCTAATGCAGTAAAAGAGACCAGAAGCGAGAGAGTGGGATTGTATCAGAATGAACAAGGGGGTTTTGCTTGCCTGACACTTCTGAAGAGGAACACAATTCATCGGTGTCATCGTTCTCGTCATCGGTACACGTCTACCGAGAGGGGACAAACACCGGCAACTGAGAAAGAACACAATCAATGCAATGCCACAATATGATGCATGATCATTACATGGCAATATGCTGTGATTTGTACTAATGCAACAGGAAGTCATTTTGGTTGAAGTGGAATTCAAAGCTAGATCAAATTCCAACTCCAAATCTATTATCAAATTTGTCCTAATCATGTTTCATCCTAAACAGTGAGGTTAACTTGCTCAAACATGCATGAAAACAGTACACATGGATAGATTGGGTTTTTCTGATCATTTTTCATATATAATTTATCTTATTTGGAGTTATAGATAATTTTCTATGATTTTTAGAAGTTTTGGGCATTTTCTGGAATTTCCTGGATTATTTTTAATCCAGAAAATTATTAACTGCGTCAGCATTGTGCAAGCATGACATCAGCGAGTCAACTAAGGCTGACCAGGTCAAACCTGACCAGTGGGTCCCAGTGGTCAGCGACTCAATGGTTAATCTAAATTAAAATTAAGCTAAACTAATTAGTAAGGGGGTTGGCCCCACAGGTCAGTGTCTCAACTGCTTAATAGGGTAATTAGTGCTAATATTTTGCCTAACCTAAAATTTAACTGGGGCGGGGCCCACGTGTCATTGGCATAGAGGAGGTCAAACCCGGTGGGTTTGGGACCAACCCACCGGCGGTTTAGCCACCGGTGACCAAAGGCTAGGGCGGAGGGCTTCGGGAACCGCCGTTCGGCGACAGTTTGGCGCGCGGGAGGCACCGGGGAGGAGCTCATGCTCTCGCGCATCTTACGGACCGGGCAGGAGATCATGGGGTGGCCGGAATCCATGCCGGCGACGAGCTTTAGCGACGGCCGTGATTCGGCTAGTGCGAGCGCGGGGTTGCAGTGGTCCTCAGAGCTAACTGAGGGTCTCGTAGACCTCCTAGGAGTTCCAGGAGCTCGTCTGCGTGCGCGGTTCGGTTAGGCGGAGGCTGCAGCAACGATGGCTACGCGGTGGGGGCGGCGAGCGCTCGGACGTGGTGGCAACGCTGGCTAGGGGGAGCGCTAGAGTGAGGCGGAAGGGGGGATAGACAGAGGAGCTCACGTCGGGGCTGTCAGAGGCGATGATACGTATCCAACGTATCTATAATTTTTGATTTGCTCCATGCTATATTATCTACTGTTTTGGGCAATATTGGGCTTTATTTTCCACTTTTATATTACTTTTGGGACTAACCTATTAACCGGAGGCCCAGCCCAAATTTGTTGTTTTATGCCTATTTCAGTGTTTTGAAGAAAAGGAATATCAGATGGAGTCGAAACGGAACAAAATCAACTAGAGAAGTTATTTTTGGAACGAAAGCCGCCCGATGGACTTGGACCCCACGTCAAGGAAGGAAGGAGGAGCTCACGAGGGTAGGGGCACGCCCCCTGCCTCGTGGCTATTTCAGTGTTTTCAGACAGGATATAGATGGAGTCGAACGGAAACAACATCCTAGCGAAGTTGATTTTGGAACGAGGCGCGATGGACTTGGACCCGTCGAGGAGGAGGGCCCGAGGTGGGCGCCCCCTGCCTCGTGGGGCCCTCGTGGCTCCCTGACGTGCTTCTTCGCCTATATAACTCCATATACCCTAAAACTTCCAGAAACAATAGATCGGGAGTTCCGCCGCCAGAAGCCTCTAGCCACCGAAAACCAATCTAGACCCGTTCCGGCACCCTGCCAGAGGGGGAATCCTCTCTCCGGTGGCCATCTTCATCATCCCGGTGCTCTCCATGACGAGGAGGGAGTAGTTCTCCCTCGGGGCTGAGGGTATGTACCAGTAGCTATGTGTTTGATCTCTCTCTCTCTCTCGTGTTCTTGATTGGCCATCTTGATGTATCGCGAGCTTTGCTATTATAGTTGGATCTTATGTTTCTCCTCCCCCTCTTCTCTCTTGTAATGAATTGAGTTTCCCCTTTGAAGTTATCTTATCGGATTGAGTCTTTAAAGATTTGAGAACACTTGATGTATGTCTTGCGTGCGTATCTGTGGTGACAATGGGATACCACGTGATTCACTTGATGTATGTTTTGGTGATCAACTTGCGGGTTCCCATGAACCTATGCATAGGGGTTGGCACACGTTTTCGTCGTGATTCTCCGGTAGGAACTTTGGGGCACTCTTTGAGGTTCCTATGTGTTGGTTGAATAGATGAATCTGAGATTGTGTGATGCATATCGTATAATCATACCCACGGATACTTGAGGTGACATTGGAGTATCTAGGTGACATTAGGGTTTTGGTTGATTTGTGTCTTAAGGTGTTATTCTAGTACGAACTCTAGGGCTGTTTGTGACACTTATAGGAATAGCCCAACGGATTGATTGGAAAGAATAACTTTGAGGTGGTTTCGTACCCTACCATAATCTCTTCATTCGTTCTCCGCTATTAGTGACTTTGGAGTGACTCTTTGTTGCATGTTGAGGGATAGTTTATGATTCCAATTATGTTAGTATTGTTGAGGGAACTTACACTAGTGAAAGTATGAACCCTAGGCCTTGTTTCCTAGCATTGCAATACCGTTTACGCTCACTTTTATCACTTGCTACCTTGCTGTTTTTATTATTTCAGATTACAAATACCTTTATCTACTATCCATATGCCTTGTATCACCATCTCTTCGCCGAACTAGTGCACCTATACAATTTACCATTGTATTGGGTGTGTTGGGGACACAAGAGACTCTTTGTTATTTGGTTGCAGGGTTGCTTGAGAGAGACCATCTTCATCCTACGCCTCCTACGGATTGATAAACCTTAGGTCATCCACTTGAGGGAAATTTGCTACTGTCCTACAAACTCTGCACTTGGAGGCCCAACAACGTCTACAAGAAGAAGGTTGTGTAGTAGACATCAAGCTCTTTTCTGGCGCCGTTGCCGGGGAGGTGAGTGCTTGAAGGTATATCTTTAGATCTTGCAATCGAGTCTTTTAGTTTCTTGTTTTATCACTAGTTTAGTTTATAAAAGAAAACTATAAAAATGGAATTGAGTTTGTCTCATACGCTTCACCTTTTTAATATCTTTCGTGAGTATGATGGAAAGGATAATTGTGCTCAAGTGCTAGAAGAAGAAATCTATAAAATGTTTGGCACTAAATATTTGAATGATGAGCATGATTTCAATGTTGTTAGTATGAATTCCTTGAATATCCATGATGCTAATGATATGCAAAGCCACAAGCTTGGGGAAGCTATGTTTGATGAAGATGATATTTTTTGTTCCCCAAGTTTTGATGAGCAAATTTATTATGATGAAAGCATGCCTCCTATCTATGATGATTATTGTGATGACACGTATGCTTTAAAGAATAATGATAACCATGAAACTTGTCATCTTGATCTTAATTTTCAATCACATGATAGTTATTTTGTTGAGTTTGCTCCCACTATTATTCATGAGAAGAATTTTGCTTGTGTGGAGAGTGTAAATTTTCTATGCTTGTAGATCATGAAAAGAATGCTTTAGGTGCTGGTTATATTGTTGAATTCATTCATGATGCTACTGAAAATTATTATGAGGGAGGAACATATGCTTGTAGGAATTGCAATAATATCAAGTTTCCTCTCTATGTGCTTAAAGTTTTGAAGTTATGCTTGTTTTGCCCTCCTATGCTAGTTGATTATTGTTCCCATAAGTTGTTTGCTCACAAAATCCCTATGCATAGGAAGTGGGTTAGACTTAAATGTGCTAGTCATATTCTTCATGATGCTCTCTTTATGTTTCAATTCTTATCTTTTATGTGAGCATCATTGAAATCATCATGCCTAGCTAGGGGCGTTAAACGATAGCGCTTGTTGGGAGGCAACCCAACTTTTTTTGTTCTTGCTTTTTGCTCCTGTTTAGTAATAAATAATTTATCTAGCCTCTGTTTATGTGTTTTATGTTTTAATTAGTGTTTGTGCCAAGTAGAACCTTGGGAAGACTTGGGGAAAGTCTTGTTGATCATGCTGTAAAAAACAGAAACTTTAGCGCTCACGAGAATTGCTGCCATTTTTATTTGGAGAGTGCTATTTAGTTAATTCTTTTGAAGATGATTAATAGATAAATTCCTCAGGTCCAGCAATTTATTTGAGAATTTTATGAGTTCCAGAAGTATACGTTTGATCCAGATTACTACAGACTGTTCTGTTTTTGACAGATTCTGTTTTTCATGTGTTGTTTGCTTATTTTGATGAATCTATGGCTAGTAAAATAGTTTATAAACCATAGAGAAGTTGGAATACGTAGGTTTAACACCAATATAAATAAAGAATGAGTTCATTACAGTACCTTGAAGTGGTGATTTATTTTCTTATACTAACGGAGCACGAGTTTTCACTTTAAGTTTTGTGTTGTGAAGTTTTCAAGTTTTGGGTAAAGATTCGATGGACTATGGAATAAGGAGTGGCAAGAGCCTAAGCTTGGGATGCCCAAGGCACCCCAAGGTAATATTCAAGGACAACCAAGAGCCTAAGCTTGGGGATGCCCCGGAAGGCATCCCCTCTTTCGTCTTCGTTCATCGTAACTTTACTTGGAGCTATATTTTTATTCACCACATGATATGTGTTTTGCTTGGAGCGTCAATTTTATTTTGTTTTTTTCTTTATTTAGAATGTTTTGCATCTTTTATTTCAATAAAAGTGGCATTGATAGCCTTTACTATGCCTATGTTACAAGTATACATGTTGCTGTTTGAAAACAGAAAGTTTACCGCTGTTGCAATAATTCCCTAGAAAATTCAGAATGTGATAAAATGTTGAAACCTTTTGCATATTAGCTCTGATAAATTTACTACAGTGGTAATTTTCTTTCATAATTTTTGGAGCTAGGAAGTATGGATGTTGCTGCATTCTTTACAGACTATCCTGTTTAGGCAGATTGCTGTTATGTTTGCATTGTTTGCATATGTTTGCTTCTTTAATGATTCTATTTGAGGATAGGACTATTAAATATGCAGAGGCATTTAGTATGCAATGTTGAATAATAATTTTAGTGATTTTGCTACAGTAGAGTATGATAAGGTTTTTGCAATGGTTTATACTAACTTATCTCACGAGTCCTTGTTGAGTTTTGTGTGGATGAAGCTTTTGAGATTTAGGGAGACCGTGATATGAGAGGAATTAAGGAGACACAAAAGCTCAAGCTTGGGGATGCCCAAGGCACCCCAAGATAATATTTCAAGAAGTCTCAAGCGTCTAAGCTTGGGGATGCCCCGGTTGGCATCCCACCTTTCTTCTTCAACAACTATCGGTTAGTATCGGTTGATCCTAAGTTTTTGCTTCTTCACATGATGTTTGCCATTCTTAGATGTCATTTTATTTGTTTTGCTTGCTGTTTGAATAAATACCAAGATCTGAAATTATTAAATGTTAGAGAGTCTTCACATAGTTGCATAATTATTCGACTACTCATTGATCTTCACTTATATCTTTCGGAGTAGTTTTGTCATTTGCTCTAGTGCTTCACTTATATCTTTTAGAGCATGGTGGTAGTTTTATTTTGAAGAAATATGAACTCTCATGCTTCACTTATATTATTTTGAGAGTCTTAAATAGCATGGTAATTTGCTTAAAATCCTAATATGCTAGGTATTCAAGAATAATAAAATTCTCTTATGAGTGTGTTGAATACTAAGAGAAGTTTGATACTTGATAATTGTTTTGAGATATGGAGATGGTGATATTAGAGTCATGCTAGTTGAGTAGTTGTGAATTTGAGAGATACTTGTGTTGAAGTTTGTGATTCCCGTAGCATGCACGTATGGTGAACCGTTATGTGATGAAGTCGGAGCATGATTTATTTATTGATTGTCTTCCTTATGAGGGCGGTCGGGGACGAGCGATGGTCTTTTCCTACCAATCTATCCCCCTAGGAGCATGCGCGTAATACTTTGCTTTGATAACTTCGATTTTTGCAATAAGTATGTGAGTTCTTTATGACTAATGTTGAGTCCATGGATTATACGCACTCTCACCCTTCCACCATTGCTAGCCTCTCTAGTATACCGCGCACCTTTCACCGGTATCATACACCCACCATATACCTTCCTCAAAACAGCCACCATACCTACCTATTATGGCATTTCCATAGCCATTCCGAGATATATTGCCATGCAACTTTCCACCGTTCCGTTTATTATGACACGCTCCATCATTGTCATATTGCCTTCCATGTGGCATTTTTCCAAGCCATTCCTATAATTCCATGCAATTCCACCATTCCGTTTATGACACTCCATCATTGTCATATTGCTTTGCATGATCATGTTGTTGACATTGTATTTGTGGCAAAGCCACCGTTCATAATTCTTTCATACATGTCACTCTTGATTCATTGCATATCCGGTACACCGCCGGAAGGCATTCACATAGAGTCATATTTTGTTCTAAGTATTGAGTTGTAATTTGAGTTGTAAGTAAATAAAAGGTGTGATGATCATCATTTTTAGAGCATTGTCCCAAAGTAAGAAAGAATAAAAAGAAGGCCAAATAAAAAAAGAAAAGGGGCAATGCTTATCCTTTTACCACACTTGTGCTTCAAAGTAGCACCATGTTCTTCATGATAGAGAGTCTCCTATGTTGTCACTTTCATATACTAGTGGGAATTTTTCATTATAGAACTTGGCTTGTATATTCCAATGATGGGCTTCCTCAAATGTGCCCTAGGTCTTCATGAGCAAGCAGTTGGATGCACACCCACTTAGTTTCTTTTTGAGCTTTCATACACTTATAGCTCTTGTGCATCCGTTGCATGGCAATCCCTACTCACTCACATTGATATCTATTGATGGGCATCTCCATAGCCTGTTGATACGCCTAGTTGATGTGAGACTATCTTCTCCTTTTGTCTTCTCCACAACCACCATTCTATTCCACCTATAGTGCTATGTCCATGGCTCACGCTCATGTATTGCGTGAAGATTGAAAAAGTTTGAACACTCAAAAGTATGAAACAATTGCTTGGCTTGTCATCGGGGTTGTGCATGATTTAAATATTTTGTGTGGTGAAGATGGAGCATAGCCAGACTATATGATTTTGTAGGGATAGCTTTCTTTGGCCATGTTATTTTGAGAAGACATAATTGCTTAGTTAGTATGCTTGAAGTTTATTTTTATGTCAATATGAACTTTTGTCTTGAATCTTTCAGATCTGAATATTCATATCACAAGTAAGAAGAATTACATTGAAATTATGCCAACTAGCATTCCACATCAAAAATTATCTTTTTATCATTTACCTACTCGAGGACGAGCAGGAATTAAGCTTGGGGATGCTTGATACGTCTCCAACGTATCTATAATTTTTGATTGCTCCATGCTATATTATCTACTGTTTTGGGCAATATTGGGCTTTATTTCCACTTTTATATTTTTGGGACTAACCTATTAACCGGAGGCCCAGCCCAGATTTGTTGTTTTATGCCTATTTCAGTGTTTTGAAGAAAAGGAATATCAGACGGAGTCGAAACGGAACGAAATCAACTAGAGAAGTTATTTTTGGAACGAAAGCCACCCGATGGACTTGGACCCCACGTCAAGGAAGGAAGGAGGAGCTCACGAGGGTAGGGGCGCGCCCCCCTGCCTCGTGGGGCCCTCGTGGCTCCCCTGACGTGCTTCTTCTGCCTATATAACTCCATATACCCTAAAACTTCCAGAACAATAGATCGGGAGTTCCGCCGCCCAGAACAGACAATAGATCGGGAGTTCCGCCGCCAGAAGCCTCCGTAGCCACCGAAAGCCAATCTAGACCCATTCCGGCACCCTGCCGGAGGGGGCAATCCTTCTCCGTGGCCATCTTCATCATCCCGGTGCTCTCCATGACGAGGAGGGAGTAGTTCTCCCTCGGGGCTGAGGGTATGTACCAGTAGCTATGTGTTTGATCTCTCTCTCTCTCTCTCGTGTTCTTGATTTGGCACAATCTTGATGTATCGCGAGCTTTGCTATTATAGTTGGATCTTATGTTGCTCCTCCCCCTTTTCTCTCTTGTAATGAATTGAGTTTTCCCCTTGAAGTAATCTTATCGGATTGAGTCTTTAATGACTTGAGAACACTTGATGTATGTCTTGCCGTGGATATCTGTGGTGACAATGGGATACCACGTGCCACTTGATGTATGTTTTGGTGACCAACTTGTGGGTTCCGCCCATGAACCTATGCATAGGGGTTGGCACATGTTTTCGTCGTGATTCTCCGGTAGAAACTTTGGGGCACTCTTTGAGGTCCTTTGTGTTAGGTGAATAGATGAATCTGAGACTGTGTGATGCATATCGTATAATCATACCCACGGATACTTGAGGTGACATTGGAGTATCTAGGTGACATTAGGGTTTTGGTTGATTTGTGTCTTAAGGTGTTATTCTAGTACGAACTCTAGGGCTGTTTGTGACACTTATAGGAATAGCCCAACGGATTGATTGGAAAGAATAACTTTGAGGTGGTTTCGTACCCTACCATAATCTCTTCGTTCGTTCTCTGCTATTAGTGACTTTAGAGTGACTCTTTGTTGCATGTTGAGGGATAGTTATGTGATCCAATTATGATATTATTGTTGAGGGAACTTACACTAGCGAAAGTATGAACCCTAGGCCTTGTTTCCTAGCATTGAAATGCCGTTTACGCTCACTTTTATCACTTGCTACCTTGCTGTTTTTATTATTTCAGATGATAAAAACCTTTATCTACTATCCATATACCACTTGTATCACCATCTCTTCGCCGAACTAGTGCACCTATACAATTTACCATTGTATTGGGTGTGTTGGGGACACAAGAGACTCTTTGTTATTTGGTTGCAGGGTTGCTTGAGAGAGACCATCTTCATCCTATGCCTCCTACGGATTGATAAACCTTAGGTCATTCACTTGAGGGAAATTTGCTATTGTCCTACAAACCTCTGCACTTGGAGTCCCAACAACGTCTACAAGAAGTAGGTTGTGTATTAGACATCATGCGCTCTTCGGACTCCGTTTTCTTGCATGTTACGTATTTTGGTCGGTAAAAATTCATTATATAATCTCCCGAAGGTTTTGACTCCTGTATCACGCAATTGTCCTCTGTTCTTGTTTCGAGCTATTTTTCTGACAGATTTGGATCATCATGACGTCTCCAAGTGCCCCCAAGGACAAGTTTTTCGAGAAAGTCATCAACCCCTACCTCACGGAAGTGCTGCAACACCCTCAAACCATTGAGATGCATGAGCGGGTGCTGCACATCCACGATGTTGAGGGACCAAGGAGGACCGGAAGCGTGGAGACAAGGCTCGAGGCAATGGAGCAACAAGTTTTCAAGTGCCAGGAGATGGTCGAGCATGGACTTGACTCCAATCACATGATGATCGCAGAGTTCACCAACAACCACAAGTTGGATGCCAAGAACATTGGGGAGACCATCTTCAAGCTTCACGAGAAGATCGAGCACCTCCAAGCCCAAATCTATGACCTGCAAAACCAAAACTGTGAGTATGAATATAGATTCAAGAGGATGAGTTTGGCTGCAGATTTGAGGATCCCGGAGACTCGTTCATCCTTCTATGATGGTGAGCCTATGCCTTGGAAGATGGACGACAAGCCTACTTCATCATCACCACCATCTTCTTCACCAACAAAGCACACATAATCATATGGGTATGGGCACTCCCCTTGGCAACTGCCAAGCTTGGGGGAGTGCCTCGGTATCATATCACCATCACTTTTATCTTTACTGTTTTTCTTAGTTCGATTCTTTTGATAATATCTTGATCTAGTAGAATAAAGTTTTAGTATGATCTAGTTGTGAGTTTTGCTTTATGATCCTTCTATGTAATCGACTCCGTGAGCTATATAATAAAGATTAGTGTTGAGTCAAGGGCTTGATATTTTGCTATGATCTTGAGGGAATAAAATAAAAGAGAAGAATAAAAAGAAATAAAAGAGATCATATGGATCTTATGGAGAGTAATGAGCTCACATATAAAGAGTATGATGAATAAAAGTTGTTGAGAGTTGACAAACATAGTTTTGGTCATCGTTGCAATTAATAGGAAGTAATAAAGAAAGAGAGGTCTTCACATATAAATACACTATCTTGGACATCTTTTATGATTGTGAGCACTCATTAAAATATGACATGCTAAAGAGTTAATGTTGGACAAGGAAGACAACGTAATGGGTTATGTTTTCTTACATCTGAGATAAATTATATTGTCATGGATCATCCAACATGATTGAGCTTGCCCTTCCCCTCATGTTAGCCAAATTCTTTGCACCAAGTAGAGATACTACTTGTGCTTCCAAATATCCCTAAACCCAGTTTTGCCATGAGAGTCCACCATATCTACCCATGGATTGAGTAAGATCCTTCAAGTAAGTTGTCATCGGTGCAAGCAATAAAAATTGCTCTCTAAATATGTATGACTTATTAGTGTGGGAGAAAATAAGCTTTATACGATCTTGTGATGTGGAAGAAATAAAAGTGACAGACTGCATAATAAAGGTCCATATCACAAGTGGCAATATAAAGTGACATTCTTTCGCATTAAGATTTTGTGCATCCAACCATAAAAGCGCATGAGAACCTATGCTTCCCTATGTGAAGGGCCTATCTTTTACTTTTATCTCCCACCTTACATAAGAGTCATGGTGATCTTCACCTTTCCTTTTTAAATTTTATCTTTTGGCAAGCACAATATGTTGGAAAGATCCTGGTATATATGGCTAATTGGATGTGAGTTTTCATGAACTATTATTGTTGACATTACCCTCGAGGTAAAACGTTGGGAGGCAAAACTATAAGCCCCTATCTTTCTCTGTGTCCGATTAAAACTCCATACCCATAAATATTGTGTGAGTGTTAACAATTGTGAAAGACTATATGATAGTTGAGTATGTGGACTTGCTGAAAAGCTCTTATATTGACTCTTTCTTATGTTATGATAAATTGCAATTGCTTCAATGACTGAGATTATAGTTTGTTAGTTTTCAATGAAGTTTTTGATTCATACTTGAAATTGTGATTGAATTGTTACTCTAGCATAAGAGATCATATGACAATAATTATATAACATGCTGTTCTAAGAATGATCATGATGCCCTCATGTCTATATTTTATTTTTATCGACACCTCTATCTCTAAACATGTGGACATATTTTTCGATTTCGGCTTTCGCTTGAGGACAAGCGAGGTCTAAGCTTGGGGGAGTTGATACGTCCATTTTGCATCGTGCTTTTATATCGATATTTATTGCATTATGGGCTGTTATTACATACATTATGTCACAATACTTATGCCTATTCTCTCTTATTTTACAAGGTTTACATAAAGAGGGAGAATGCCGGCAGCTGGGATTCTGGGCTGGAAAAGGAGCAAATATTAGAGACCTATTCTGCACAGCTCCAAAAGTCCTGAAACTTCACGGAAGCTATTTTCAGAATATATAAAAAATACTGAGCGCAAGAAGTTCCAGAGGGGGCCCAAACCCTGGCCATGAGGGTGGGGGGCGCGCCCTACCCCCCTGGGCGCGCCCCCTGCCTCGTGGGCTCCCTGGTGGCCCTCTGATGCCCATCTTCTGCTATATGGAGTCTTTCGTTGAGAAAAAAATCATAAGCAAGCTTTCGGGACGAGACTCCGCCGCCACGAGGCGGAACCTTGGCGGAACCAATCTAGGGCTCTGGTGGAGCTGTTCTGCCAGGGACACTTCCCTCCGGGAGGGGGAAATCATCGCCATCGTCATCACCAACGCTCCTCTCATCGGGAGGGGGCCAATCTCCATCAACATTTTCACCAGCACCATCTCCTCTCAAACCCTAGTTCATCTCTTTTATCCAATTCTTGTGTCTAAGTCTAGGATTGGTACATGTAGGTTGCTAGTAGTGTTGATTACTCCTTGTAGTTGATGCTAGTCGGTTTATTTGGTGGGATATCATATGTTCAGATCCTATATGCTTATTAATACCCCTCTGATTATGAACATGAATATGCTTTGTGAGTAGTTACGTTTGTTCCTGAGGACGTGGGAGAAGTCTTGCTATTAGTAGTCATGTGAATTTGGTATTCGTTCGATATTTTGATGAGATGTATGTTGTCTCTCCTCTAGTGGTGTTATGTGAACGTCGACTACATGACACTTCACCATTATTTGTGCCTAGAGGAAGGCATTGGGAAGTAATAAGTAGATGATGGGTTGCTAGAGTGACAAAAGCTTAAACCCTAGTTTATGCGTTGCTTCGTAAGGGGCTGATTTGGATCCATATGTTTCATGCTATGGTTAGGTTTACCTTAATACTTCTTTTGTAGTTGCGGATTCTTGCAATAGGAGTTAATCATAAGTGGGATGCTTGTCCAAGTAAGGACAACACCCAAGCACCGGTCCACCCACACATCAAGTTATCAAAGTACCGAACGCGAATCATATGAACGTGATGAAAACTAGCTTGACGATAATTCCCATGTGTCCTCGGGAGCGCTTTCTTCTATAGAAGAGTTTGTCCAGGCTTTCCCTTTTCTACAAAAAGGATTGGGCCACCTTGCTGCACTTTATTTACTTTTGTTACTTGTTGCTCGTTACAAATTATCTTATCACAAAACTATCTATTACCTATAATTTCAGTGCTTGCAGAGAATACCTCGCTGAAAACTGCTTATCATTTCCTTCTGCTCCTCGTTGGGTTCGACACTCTTACTTATCGAAACGACTACGATAGATCCCCTATACTTGTGGGTCATCACCCTTCTTTTCTTGACTGGTGGATGTTGTCTCTAGAAAAAATTCCTAACTCGAGGAAGCAGGCCTTCTCCTCGCTGGTGATGGCTATTTGGTGGGGCATTTGGAAGGAACGGAATGACCGCATCTTCAATCACAAATTTTCTTCATTTCTGAATATTTGTGATCGAATTGTACTTGAGCTGTGCACTTGGTGGACAACTGGCCTCAAGGGTGCACAGTGGCTAGGAAATCATGGTTAAGAGAGATCTGTCTCTGGCAATGTAATTTCCTTTTTTTCTTTTCCTTCCTTACAACTTGCACAGTAACTCTGTAACTAGCACTTTTTGCCTTATCTTGAGGTACTCCCCTTCTTAATGAATGAAAGTAGCAACCTGCCTGCATTTTGTCAAAAATAAAATAATGCTTCAAACAACCCATTTAAGGGCATCTCCAACGATAACCCGTAAGAAACCTTCCTCATCTATCTCTAGATAGAGGGGGACCAGTCCACGGACATGGATGCGGGAGGCAGCCACCCAACGCTAGCCACATACATTTTCACAACGACCTAGACCCCAAAATTCGTACAAACAACTCCGGATTTCATATAAACATGACCTGATTTCATATAAACATACCGGATTTCACATAAATACGATGAATTTCATTATAAATACATCAAATCAGTCCTAGGCGGGCTCCAGAGTATAATTAATACATAATCTAAATGATCATCGACGTCCGGTCCCCGTCTCCGGCCATCAGCCTCGAGAACTGAAGCTTCACCGTCTCCAGTTCCGCCTCAGCGCCCTCCAGCTCCGCCTCCGGAGCCCCGGGAACTGAAGATGTCCGCCTCGACGTCGCTGCCTAGCGACTAATTGGCCGAAGATGGCCGAATCTACATCAATGGTGCGGGGCGGCAGTGTTCGACGACGGGTCCAGCGGCGGAAGCTTGAGCACCCGATCTGGGCCCAGATGGGCTTCGGGTGGGCCACACTTGCTGATGTCGTGTGTCATCCTGTCAACGGCATGCTGCCCCTGGGATTATCCCGCATCACGAGGACGTCGGGGGCTCCGTGCTGGGGAATGTAGTAATAATTCAAAAAAAAATTCCTACGTGTCACCAAGATCAATCTAGGAGATGCTAGCAACGAGAGAGAGAGGGAGTGCTTCTTCATACCCTTGAAGATCGCTAAGCGGAAGCGTTACAAGAACGCGGTTGATGGAGTCGTACTCACGGGGATTCAAATCGCGGAAGATCCGATCCAAGCACCGAACGAACGGTGCCTCCGCGTTCTACACACGTACAGCCTGGGGACGTCTCCGCCTTCTTGATCCAGCAAGGGGGGAGGATAAGTTGAGGGAGAACTCCGGCAGCACGACGGCGTGGTAGTGGAGCTCGTGGTTCTCCAGCAGAGCTTCGCTAAGCACTATGGAGGAGGAGAAGGAGTTGGAGGGGAGAGGGCTGCGCCAGGGGAAGGGTGCGGCTGCCCTCCCACACCCTCACTATATATAGGGGGAAGGGGAGAGGGGGTCGCCCCCCTTAGATGCATATAGAGGGGGGGGGCAAGGTGGGAGACTTGCCTCCCCAAGCATTTGGGAGGCTCCCCCACCCCCTAGGGTTTCCAACCCTAGGCGCCTTCGGCCCTTTGGGGGGCACCAACCCGCTAAGGGGCTGGTCCCCACCCATATTCAGCCCACTAAGCCCTCCGGGGCAGGTGGCCCTACCCGGTGGACCCCCGGACACCTTTCAATGGTCCCAGTACAATACCGATAACCCCCGAAACTTTCTAGCGACTGAAACTGGACTTCCCATATATAAATCTTCACATCCGGATCATTCTGGAACTCCTCGTGACGTCCGTGATCTTATCCGGGACTCTGAACAACTTTCGGTAACCACATACAATTCCCATTACAACTCTAGCGTCACCGAACCTTAAGTGTGTAGACCCTACGGGTTCAGGAACCATGCAGTCATGACCGAGACACCTCTCCGGCCAATAAACAATAGCGGGATCTGGATACCCATATTGGCTCCCACATGATCCACGATGATCTCATCGGATGAAGCACGATGTCGGGGATTTAATCAATCCCGTATACAATTCCCTTTGTCCATCGGTATGTTACTTGCCCGAGATTCGATCATCGATATCCCATACCTTGTTCAATCTCTTTACCGGCAAGTCTCTTTACTCGTTCCGTAACACATGATCCCATGGCTAAATCCTTAGTCACATTCAGCTCATTATGACGATGCATTACCGAGTGGGCCCAGAGATACCTCTCCGTCACATGGAGTGACAAATCCCAGTCTCGATTTGTGCCAACCCAACAGACATTTTCAGAGATACCTTTAGTGCACCTTTATGGTCACCCAGTTATGTTGTGACGTTTGATACACCCAAAGCATTCCAACGGCATCTGGGAGTTGCATAATCTCATGGTCTAAGGAAATGCTAGTTGACATTAGAAAAGCTCTAGCAAACGGACTACACGATCTTATGCTATGCTTAGGATTGGGTCTTGTCCATCACATCATTCTCGTAATGATGTGATCCAGTTATCAACGACATCCAATGTCCATGGTCAGGAACCCACAACCATTTATTGATCAATGAGCTAGTCAACTAGAGGCTCACTAGGGACATGTTGTGATCTATGTATTCACACATGTATTACGGCTTCCGGTTAATACAATTATAGCATGAACAATAGACAATTATCATGAACTAGGAAATATAATAATAAGCATTTTATTATTGCTTCTAGGGCATATTTCCAACAGTCTCCCACTTGCACTAGAGTCAATAATCTAGTTACATTGTGATGAATCGAACACCCATAGAGTTTTGGTGATGGTCATGTTTCGCTCGTGGAAGAGGTTTAGTCAATGGATCTACGACATTCAGATTCGTATGTACTTTACAAATATCTATGTCTCCATCTTGAATATATTCACGAATTGAGTTGAAGCGGTGCTTGATGTGCTTGGTCTTCTTGTGAAACATGGGCTCCTTGGCAATGGCAATAGCTCTAGTGTTGTCACAAAAGAGAGTCATCGGGCCCGACGCATTGGGAATCACTCCTAGGTCGGTGATAAACTCCTTCATCTAGACTCCTTCCTGCGCTGCTTCTAAAGTAGTTATGTACTCCGCTTCACATGTAGATCCCTCCACGACGCTTTGCTTGCAACTGCACCAGCTGACTGCCCTACCATTCAAAATATACACATATCCGGCAAGAACCCCTTCTTGGACTGATCCATATTGAACTTCTTTAATATCTTGTCAAGGTATGTGCTTTGTGAAAGACCAATGAGGCGTCTTGATCTATCTCTATAGATCTTGATGCCTAATATGTAAGCAGCTTATCCAAGGTCCTTCATTGAAAAACACTTATGCAAGTAGGCCTTTATGCTTTCCAAAAGTTCTATATCATTTCCCATCAACAATATGTCATCCATATATGATATGAGAAATGCTACAGAGCTCCCACCCACTTTCTTGTAAATACATGCTTCTCCATAAGTCTGTATAAACCCAAACGCTTTGATCATTTCATCAAAGCGAATGTTCCAACTCTGGGATGCTTGCACCAGCCCATAGATGGAGCGTTGGAGCTTGCGTACCTTGTAAGCATTCATAAGATCGACAAAACCTTCCGGCTGCATCATATACAATTCTTCCTTAAGGAAACCATTAAGAATGCCATTTTTACGTCCATTTGCCAGATCTCATAATCATAGAATGCGACAATTGCTAACATGATTCGGACGGACTTCAGCTTCGCTACAGGTTGATACGTCTCCAACATATCTACTTTTCCTAATGATTTTCCTCTTGTTTTGGATTCTAATTTGCATTATTTGAATGAAACTAACCCTGGACTAACGCTATTTTCACCAGAACTACCATGGTGTTGTTTTTGTGCAGAAATAAAAGTTCTTGAAATGGAACTAAACTTTGCAAGAATTTTTCATATAATATATAAGAACTTCTGGAGCCAAGACCTGCCAGAGAGGGGCCCCTGGGTGGGCACAACCCACCAGGGCGTGCCCCCTCTCCTGGCGCGCCCAGGTGGGTTGTCCCCACCTGGTGGCCCCGCTCACCCTGAAACCAACGCTATAAATTCCTATTTTCGGAGAAAAAATTTAGAGAGAAAGAATTATCGCGATCCACGAGACCGAGCCGCCGCCAAGTCCTGTTCTTCCTCGGGAGGGCAGATCTGGAGTCCGTTTAGGGCTCCGGAGAGGGGGATCTTCGTCATCACCAACCCTTCTCGATCGCCAACTCCATTATGCCCCCCGTTGGGAGTGAGTAATTCCTTCATAGGCTCGCTGGTTGATACGTCTCCAACGTATCTATAATTTTTGATTGCTCCATGCTATTATATTATCTATTTTGGATGTTCATGGGCTTATTTTTACACTTTTATATTATTTTTGTGACTAACCTATTAACCGAAGGCACAACCCAAATTGCTATTTTTTTGCCTATTTTAGTGTGTCGCCGAAAAGGAATATCAAACGGAGTCCAAACGGAATGAAACCTCTGGGAGCGTTATTTTTGGAACAAATGTGATCTAGGAGACTTGGAGTGGACGTCAAGAAACAATCAAGGAGGCCACGAGGAAGGGGGCGCCCACCCCCCTGGGCGCACCCTCCACCCTCGTGGGCCCCTCGTTGCTCCACCGACCTACTTCTTCCTCCTATCCTTATACCCCGCAAACATCCAGGAGCACCACCAAACCCTATTTCCACTGCTGCAACCTTCTGTACCCAAGAGATCCCATCTTGGGGCCTTTTCCGGAGCTCCGCCGGATGGGGCATTGATCACGGAGGGCCTCTACATCAACTCCATGGTCCCTCCGATGATGTGTGAGTAGTTTACTTCAGATCTTCGGGTCCGTAGCTAGTAGCTAGATGGCTTCTTCTCTCTCTTTGGATCTCAATACAAAGTTCTCATCGATTCTCTTAGAGATCTATTTGATGTAATCTTCTTTTGCGGTGTGTTTGTCGAGATCCGATGAATTGTGGGTTTATGATCGAGTCTATCTATGAACAATATTTGAATCTTCTCTGAATTATTTTATGTATGATTGGTTTATCTTTGCAAGTCTCTTTGAATTATCAGTTTGGTTTGGGCTACTAGATTGATCTTTCTTGCAATGGGAGAAGTGCTTAGCTTTGGGTTCAATCTTGCGATGCTCGATCCCAGTGACAGAAAGGGAAACGACATGTATTGTATTGTTGCCATCGAGGATAAAAAGATGGGGTTTACATCATATTGCATGAGTTTATCCCTCTACATCATGTCATCTTGCTTAAGGCGTTACTATGTTCTTATGAACTTAATACTCTAGATGCATGCTGGATAGCGGTCGATGTGTGGAGTAATAGTAGTAGATGCAGAATCGTTTCGGTCTACTTGTCACGGACGTGATGCCTATATACATGATCATGCCTAGATATTCTCATAATTATTTGCTTTTCTATCAATTGCTCGACAGTAATTTATTCACCCACTGTAATACTTATACTATCATGAGAGAAGCCACTAGTGAAACCTATGGCCCCCGGGTCTATTCTCCATCATACAAGTTTCCCATCTACTTTATTTTGCAATATTTACTTTCAATCTATATCATAAAAATACCAAAAATATTTATCTTATTATTATCATTTCTATCAGATCTCACTCTTGCAAGTGGCTGTGAAGGGATTGACAACCCCTTTATCGCGTTGGTTGTGAGGTTCTTATTTGTGTGTGTAGGTACGAGGTGACTCACGCGTGGTCTCCTACTGGATTGATACCTTGGTTCTCAAAAACTGAGGGAAATACTTACGCTGCTTTACTGCATCACCCTTTCCTCTTCAAGGGAAACCAACACAGTGCTCAGGAGGTAGCACTGGTCGGTGAGGAGTTGGATGAGATTCATCATGTAATCGAGTTAGTTTTGTTAGGGCTTGATCCCTAGTATCCACTATGTTCTTAAATTGATGTCGCTATGACTTTGCCATGCTTAATGCTTGTCACTTTGGGCCCAGGTGCCATGATTTCAAATCTGAATCGTTTATGTTATCACCATTATATCCATGTTCTAGATCCCATCTTGCAAGTTATAGTCACCTACTACGTGTTATGATCCGGTAACCCCGGAGTGACAATAACCGGGACTTCTTCCGGTTATTACCGTAGTTTGAGGAGTTCATGTATTCACTATGTGTTAATGCTTTGTTCCGGTTCTCTATTAAAAGGAGACCTTAATATCCCTTAGTTTCCAATATGGACCCCGCTGCCACGGGAGGGTAGGACAAACGATGTGATGCAAGTTCTTTTAATAAATCATGTATGACTATTTATGGAATACATGCCTACATTATATCGATGAACTGGAGCTAGTACCGAATAGCCCTAGGTTATAACTATCACATGATGAATATCATCCAACAAGTCACCGATCCAATGCCTACGAACTTTTCCATATTGTTTCTGCTAAGTTACTACTGCTATCATCATTGTTACACTTGCTACAAAATTACTGCTATCACTGTTACTGTTACTATTGCTGCTGTCACTACTATCAAAACTATCAAACTACTTTGCTACTGATCACTTTACTGCAGATAATTAATCTCCAGGTGTGGTTGAATTGAAAACTCAGCTGCTGATACCTTCAAATATTCTTTGGCTCCCCTTGTGTCGAATCTATAAATTTGGGTTGAATACTCTACGCTCGAAAACTGTTGCGATCCCCTATACTTGTGGTTTATCAAGACCTTTTTCTGGCGCCGTTGCCGGGGAGCAAAACTATATTTGTTGAGTCACTTGGGATTATTATTATGTTATCACTATGAAGAATCTGAAGGATCCTAAGACTAAGATATTTCCCTCAAGGACGAGGGGAGGTAAGGAACTGCCATCCAATTCTGCTTTAGATTCACCTTCTGTTATGAATAAACTTGCAACACCACCACATGCTATTAATTCTGATATGTCGCAAGTTATTGATGATGCTACTTCTACTATGGATAATGCTTATGATGATGCTAGTACCTTGCTTGATAATGATGATGTGCCACTTGGTGAATTTCTTGATGAACAAATTGCTAGAGTAATACAACATGATGTTGTTGAATCTGATGATGAGCTTGAAACTGAAACACCTGCTAGAACTAGCCTTCCTAGATATGAATAGCCTAAGGTACCAGAAGGTTATGTTATGAGTGAAGAAACAACTAGAGTTATTCTTGCTTGTAATGATAGGGATGATCTGGAGAAATTATGTAACACCCACAATGCGGCTATATCTCCCACGTGTCGGGGAACGACTTAGAGGCATAGCCGCATGGTTGTTTTGTCGCAAGAGGGGTAATCTTCACACATCCCATGTACTGAATAAGAAAGGGATAAAGAGTTGGCTTACAATCACCACTTCACACAATACATAAATAATCCATACATCATCCAAGGTACAATCAAAGGTCCGACTACGGAACCAAAATAAAGGAAGACAACCCCAAATGCTAGATCCCCGATCGTCCCAACTGGGTTCCACTACTGATCATCAGGAAACGAAACGTAATAACGACCCAGATCCTCGTCGAACTCCCACTTGAGTTCGGTAGCATCACCTGCACTAGCATCATCGGCACCTGCAACTGTTTGGAAGTATCCGTGAGTCACGAGGATTCGGCAATCTCACACCCGCGAGATCAAGACTATTTAAGCTTATGGGTAGGAGAAGGTAGTGAGGTGGAGCTGCAGCAAGCACTAAGCATAAATGGTGGCTAACATATGCAAATAAGAGCGAGAAGAGAAGCAACACAACGGTCGAGAAGCTAGAAGTGATCAAGAAGTGATCCTGAAGCTACTTACGTTCAAGCATAACACAAGACCGTGTTCACTTCCCGAACTCCGCCGAAAAGAGACCATCACGGCTACACACGCGGTTGATGCATTTTAATTAAGTCAAATGTCAAGTTCTCTACAACTGGATATTAACAAATTCCCATCTGCCACATAACCGCGGGCATGGCTCTCGAAAGTTTATACCCTGCAGAGGTGTCCCAACTTAGCCCATCACAAGCTCTCATGATCAACGAAGGATATTCCTTCTCCCGGGAAGACCCGATCAGTCTCGGAATCCCGGTTACAAGACATTTCAACAATGGTAAAACAAGACCAGCAAAGCCACCCGATGTGCCGACAAATCCCGATAGGAGTCGCACATATCTCGTTCTCAGGGCACACCGGATGGGCAAGACGTCGGGTAGGAATAGACTCTGGTTGCCCAGGGGGCGCTGGACATCGCCCAGTTTGGACCAACACTCAGAGGAGCATTGGCCCGGGGGTTTAAAATAAAGATGACCCTTGAGTCTGCGGAATCCAAGGGAAAAGGCTTAGGTGTCAAATGTTAAAACCAAGGTTGGGCCTTGCTGGAGGAGTTTTATTCAAAGCGAACTGTCAAGGGGTTCCCATAACACCCAACCGCGTAAGGAACGCAAAATCAAGGAACATAACACCGGTATGACGGAAACTAGGCGGCAAGAGTGGAACAAAACACCAGGCATAAGGCCGAGCCTTCCACCATTTACCAAGTATATAGATGCATTAAAGTAAATAAGATATAATAATCATATCCCAACAATAACCATGTTCCAACATGGAACAAACTTCAACTTCACCTGCAACTAGCAATGCTATAAGAGGGGCTGAGCAAAAGCGGTAACATAGCCAAACAACAGTTTTCTAGGAAGGTGGGTTAGAGGCTTGACATGGCAACATGGGAGGCATGATATAACAAGTGGTAGGTAGCACGACATAACGATAGAGCAAACAACTAGCAAGCAAAGATAGAAGTGATTTCTAGGGTATGGTCATCTTGCCTGCAAAATTCTCAGAGTTGTCGAAAGCTTGATCCTCGATAGCGTACTCAACAGGTTCCTCGTTCACGTACTCATCTCCCGTCTCTACCCAAAGCAAGAACACAAGCAATGGAACAACAATAAATCACGGTGCAATGCACAAGCAACATGATGCAATACATGGCATGATATGCAAGATATGATATGCAATGCACATGCGTGCTCCAGAAGGGAAAAAATGATCAAGGCATCAACTTGGCAAACCAAGTATGCCACTGGAAAGATGAGGTGATTTCGGTTGAAACAATATAAAGATCATCGGAAATGGATGCACAGTTTGCACAAGGCAAGCAAAACAAGGATGATGCAAAACTGCGATTAATAGCACGATCACACTTAGAATACATCAAGAAACTAAGCTACTGCACTCCAACATATTAACAAAGCATATGGCAGTGATGTACAAGAGATACTTGACAAAACATGAACACTGAGCTATGGCTAAATCACACTAGAACAGGTTCAAACAAGCATGGCAAAAATGCAAAAGATATTAGCTCTAGCAGACTTAGTGAAAATGACTAGCATGGCAAAAATAGATTCATCAAAGCATGTTTGCAAGCATGTTTAGCTCCATATAAAGCATGTCATGGCATGTAACACAATCTAGCATGTAGTAGGCATGTGGAAGAGCATGTTCATGTGCAAAACTACCCCCTAGCATATTTGCATAAATATACACATGAAAGACAAAATAGCAACATGATGTAAAATGGCATGTTCATGAACTTGCTCAAATGCATAAATTAATTCCACCTCTGGATTGGTGGGATTTTTCTACCCCAAAAACATATATAATATGTCTAGGTTGCAGTAGAAAAATCCCCCACAAATATGCAAAACACTAAACTGCCTAAAATGGAAACATAGGCATATCCCAAATCTGGCATATACCGAAACTAGAATAAAAACATAAATGGGGCAAATGCTATGTGTACCCGGGCGGTACCCAGCTGTTAGGCTGACCGCTGGGCCCCTGGGCCACACGTCTGGGGGAGAGGGCGTGTGTGCGTGAGAGCATGACAGGTGGGGCCTGGCCCCTGACTCGCTGACCAGTGGGTCCGGCTTGGGGCCCACATGGCGGGTGACGCAAGCGCATACGAGCAGGGAAAAAATAGAGGAGGGGTCGGTGGCGACAGAGCGCGGCGGAGGCCTCGCTGGAGTTGCTCCGGTGGCCTAGCGGAGCGGCGAAAGGGTGCGACGGAATCGCCAGGGGATCCCGCACATGCACATGACAAGAACGTCGTCGTACGACGACGAGAGCGACGTTGGTGATGAGGTGACAGAGACGGCGATGGCAGAGACGCAAATGATGTGGCGAATGCCTAGGCGAGCTGTTGAGGGTGCGGATCGACCCTACTCTAAGTGGCGAGCACGACGGACACACGCAGACGAGCAGCGGGGGACGGAGCACTCGCCGGAGTCGAGGTCCAACGGCGGTGACTCGGGCGGACGGCGCGGGGCTAGCTAGAGCATGCAAAAGAGGGGGAGAAAGGCGCAGGTCTTCTCAGGAGCTTACCACGAGCACGTGGGTGTGCTCGGTTGGACGAGGGGAGGTCGGAGGTGAGCACGACAGCGATCGAACACCTACGGGCACCGCGGGGAAGAAGAGGAAGGAGTCGATGGCGTCTTAGGGTCCCGTGGCGAAGTAGCGGACGTCGAGGACGTAGACGACGTCGGGGAAGAAGACGGACATGATCGCCAGGGTGGAGGTGGCCGAAGAGCTCACCGGCGACGAGGTCGTGCACCTGGACGTGCCCGGGCACGACAGAGTCCGGCGGATCTGGTGGTCTCAACGCCCGGCGGCGGCGGGGGAAGGAAGAGGGGAACCCTAGGAAGCGTTTGGGCAAGGAAAGGGGTTAAATAGGGGGCTAGGGCGAACGGGGCGAAAATCGCATGCGCTCGGCCGCGGCCATGTGCGTGCCCGCGAGGGGGGCCGAGGAGGAATAAGGTGGGTGAGGGGTGTATCCAGGGTCGCTGGCGAGTGGGGCCGGCTTGGCCACGTGGACGCGTGCTAGCGGGGGCGAGCGGGTGCATGGGTGAGAAAGGGAGAGAGGGTCGTGTGCTCGGGCTGGAGCTGGGTTGCGGCTGCGGTTGGCGACAGTTGGGCCGGCCTGGGAGGCCGAGGCCCAGGTGAGCGTTGCTGCTGCTGGGTTGCACTGCTGCTGCTGCTTTCTTTGCCTTTTTCTATTTCTTCAGACAGAAAAACAAAAAGGAAGAGAGCGGGGGAAATGGAGAGGGTTGTGAGAGATATAACAACATTCCCTTGGCCCCGGAATTATGCCCTATTTAATAAAATTGGTTTGGAGATTTTTAAAGGAAGTAAAATAATTCAAGTTTGAATTTAATTCAAACTTGAGCCATTTTAGAACCTCACCAAAACAATTCCAAAAGAGGTAAAACTTGGCAGAGGGATTTAGGACATTATGCCAGATTTATTGGGAAAAATTGAACATTAATGGAGGCTATAATATTGCTTGCCAAAATAAGGAAAGGAAGAGGTGGGGAGATGAGGGGGGAATATGATGATGCCATGAATCACCAAATAACATGTCACAATGCAATATGCTACACATGAAGATGCACATGATGATATGAGATGAGATGCATGACATGAACAAAATGCAAAACAAAAGACAAAAACCCAACCACGAAGGAAATATCATAACTTAAAGTCAAAAATGGCAAGAGTCAGAGTTACAAATATGGCAAGTTACATCCGGGGTGTTACAAATTATTACACAAGTATAAAGAAAAATCTATGAATGCTAGAATGAAATGTGATTGAGGGAGTCCTGGATTAGGGGGTATCCGGACAGCCGGATTATATCCTTCGGCCGGACTGTTGGACTATGAAAATACAAGACTGAAGACTTCGTCCCGTGTCCGGATGGGACTCTCCTTGGCGTGGAAGGCAAGCTTGGCAATACGGATATGTAGATCTCCTTCCTTGTAACCAACTTTGTGTAACCCTAGCCCCCTCCGGTGTCTATATAAACCGGAGGGTTTTAGTCCATACAACAACATACAATCATACCATAGGCTAGCTTCTAGGGTTTAGCCTCTCTGATCTCGTGGTAGATCAACTCTTGTACTACTCATATTATCAAGAATAATCAAGCAGGACGTAGGGTTTTACCTCCATCAAGAGGGCCCGAACCTGGGTAAAACATCGTGTCCCCAGCCTCCTGTTACCATCCGCCTTAGATGCACAGTTCGGGACCCCCTACCTGAGATCCACCGGTTTTGACACCGACAGTGATACTAAGTTTGCTACTTCACCTATCTTTATTAATGACAAGGATTATGAATTCTCTGTCGACCCAAAGTTAATTACGTTGGTTGAATCTGATCCTTTCCATGGTTATGAAATTGAAACTGTTGTGGCACATCTTATTAAGTTGAATGATATAGCCACTCTTTTTACTCATGATGAGAAAACCCGCTACTACTTTATCCTCAAATTATTTCCTTTCTCATTAAAGGGTGATGCTAAAGCTTGGTACAATACTCTTGCTCCTGGTTGTGTGCGTAGTCCCCAGGATATGGTTTATTACTTCTTTGAAAAATATTTTCCTGCTCATAAGAAACAACCTGCCTTACAGGAAATATTTAACTTTGCTCAAACTAAAGAAGAGAGTCTCCCACAAGCTTTGGGGAGGCTTTGCCAGTTACTTAATGCTTTGTCTGATCATCCTGTTAAGAAAAATGAAATACTTGATATCTTCTATAATGGACTAACCGATGCTTCTAGGGACTTCCTAGATAGTTGTGCTGGTTGTGTTTTCAGGGAACGAATTGTTGGACAAGCTGAGGAATTATTGAATAACATATTGAAAAATTATGATGATTGGACTATTCCTGAACCATTGCCTAAACCCACTCCGAAGAAGAGGGGTATATTATATCTCAGTCCTGAAGATATGCAAGAGGCAAAGAAATCTATGAAGGAAAAAGGTATTAAAGTTGAGGATGTTAAAAATTTACCTCCTATTGAAGAAATACATGGGCTTAATACACCACCATTGCCTAAGGTGGTAGAGGTAAATTCTCTTATGACATTCAATGATAATGACAATCCCCACAATATGCATCCTAGTCAATGCCTTTATGAGTTTGAAAACTACATGAGAAAACAAGATCACTTCAATGCAAATGTTATGAAACAATTGAAATACAATTTTGATATGATTGCTCGGTTGAGTGACTTGTTATTTAGAATATCAAATGATGTTAGAGGTGTTGGAAAACATGCTTCTATGGTTCAAACTCAATTAGAACAAGTTGCTAAATCTCAAAGAGAATTACTTGATGAAATGAATAATAATATGCATGACTTTGCTATTAGAGTTGCAACTAGAGAAGGTAAAATGACTCAGGAACCACTTTATCCCGAGGGACACCCTAAAAGAATTGAAAAAGATTCACAAAGAACTAACACTAGTGCACCTAGTTATTCTAGAAAGAAAAATAAAAAGAAGAATGATAGGGCTTCACATGCTCCTAGTGAACCTGAAATAGAAAAACCTCCTGATAATGATAATGAAGTTTCTATCTCAGATGATGAAACTCAATCTGGTAATGAACACTCACCTAATGATAAAGAAAAAGATAGTGATGAGGTTCATGAAGACTCTCAACCAACCAATGATAAAGAACCAGCCAATGATGTTGAGATAGAACCACTATTCAAGAATTCATCCGATTAATCAGTTAATGGGATAGTTAATTGCTACTCATAGGGTGGCCGAATCGACTAACACCTATTCGCCGTGTTAACTTGTCAAGCCGATTAATTGGTCTGTCAGACCAATTAATCGGTGAATCATTGCTGGCCCATTCACTTGTGGGCAAACAAAACCCAAAATTTTGTCCAGTAACCCCTCTCATCCCCTCTCGCTCCTCAATAGTTAGGGTTCGACAAAACAGTAGCATATTTTGATATATTACATAGGTAAGAGTATGAAACTATGGTATAATACGTAAAAAACTAGATATATGTTGGCAAGTTTCTATTTAATCTACCGATTAATGGTCGACCAAGTAATCTAGTTAATAGGCCATTTCACTGATTAATCGCTACTCCCAGGTAGACCAAGCAGCTAGCAGTTACCGATTTCTTGAACAATGGATAGAACCACCTGTTGATCTTGATAACCCACAACCTAAGAATAAAAGGTATGATAAAGGAGACTTTGTTGCTAGAAAACACAGTAAAGAAAGAGAACCGTGGGTTCAAAAACCTATGCCTTTTTCACCTAAGTCAACTAAAAAGAATGATGATGAAGAATTTGAACGATTTGCTGAAATGCTGAGGCTAGTATTTTTGCGTACTCGCTTGACAGATTTCCTAAAAATGCCTCCTTATGCAAAGTATATGAAAGACATCATCACAAATAAGAGAAGAATACCGGAAGCTGAAATCTCCACTATGCTTGCTAATTACACTTTTAAAGATGGAGTACCTAAAAAACTTGGAGATTCGGGAATACCAACTATACCTTGCTCTATCAAAAAGAATTATGTAAAAATTGCTTTGTGCGATTTAGGAGCTGGTGTTAGTGTTATGCCTTTCTCTTTATATAAAAGACTTGACTTGAATAAACTCACACCTACTGAAATATCTTTGCAAATGACTGACAAATCAACTGCCATACCTATCGGTATCTGTGAGGATGTGCCCGTTGTTGTTGCTAATGTTACCATTTTGACTGACTTTGTTATACTTGAGATGCCCGAGGACAACAACATGTCAATTATCCTTGGTAGACCATTCTTGGATACTGTAGGGGCTGTTATTGATTGCAGTAAAAGCAAGGTCACTTTTCATATCAATGGTAATGAGCATACGGTGCACTTTCCGAAGAAACAATTCCAAGTGAATGGTATTAATGTTATTGAAAAATCTCCGACAATCACTATTGTAAGTTTTCAAATACCTCTACCTACTGTCAAAAAGAAATATGAAATGATTATTTTTGGGGACATTCATATCCCCATTGAGGTAATGATACGTCTCCAATGTATCTACTTTTTCTCACGCTTTTCCTCCTGTTTTGGATTCTAATTTGCATGATTTGAATGAAACTAACCCCAGACTGACGTTGTTTTCAGCAGAACGACCATGGTGTTGTTTTTGTGTAGAAATAAAAGTTCTTGGAATGGAACGAAACTTTGCGAGGATTTTTTATATTAATAATAAGAATTACTGGAGCCAAGACCCACCAAAGAGGGGCCCCTGGGTGGGCACAACCCACCAGGGCGCGCCCCTCTCCTGGCGCGCCCAGGTGGATTGTACCCACCTGGTGGCCCCGCTGACGACCCCCCTAATACTATAAATTCACATTATTCTAGAAAAAAAATCAGGGAGAAAGAATTATCACGATCCACGAGACAAAGCCGCCGCCAAGCCCTGTTCTTCCTTGGGAGGGCAGATCTGGAGTTTGTTTGGGCCTGCGGAGAGGGGGGGTCTTCGTTCTTCGTCATCACCAACCAATCTCCATCGCCAATTCCATGATGCTCCCCACCGGGAGTGATTAATTCCTTCGTAGACTCGCTGGCCGGTGAGGAGTTGGAGGAGATTCATCATGTAGTCGAGTTACTTTTGTTAGGGCCTCATCCCTAGTATCCACAATGTTCTTAGATTGATGTTGCTATGACTTTGCTATGCTTAATGCTTGTCACTTTGGGCCCGGGTGCCATGATTTCAGATCTGAAACGTTTATGAATTCATCATTATATCCATGTTCTAGATCTGATCTTGCAAGTTATGGTCACCTACTACGTGTTATGATCCGGCAACCCCTGAGTGAAAACAACCGGGCGCACTCCCGGTGATGACTGTAGTTTGAGGACTTCATGTATTCACTATGTGTTAATGCTTTGTCCCGGTTCTCTATTAAAAGGAGGCCTTAATATCCCTTAGTTTCCAATATGGACCCCGCTGCCACGGGAAGGTAGGACAAAAGATGCCATGCAAGTTCTTTTAATAAAGCACGTATCACTATTTACGGAATACATGCCTACATTTTATCGATGAACTGGAGCTAGTGCCGTATCGCCCTAGGTTATAACTGTCACATGATGAATATCATCCAACAAGTCACTGATCCAATGCCTATGAATTTATCCTTATTGATCCTGCTGCGTTACTATTGCTATCATCACCACTTGTTACAAAATCATTGCTATCACTGTTACTGTTACCGTTGTTGTTGTCACTAGTATCAAAACTATCAAACTACTTTGCTACTAATCACTTTGCTGCAGATAATTAATCTCCAGGTGTGGTTGAATTGACAACTCAGCTGCTAATACCTTCAAATATTCTTTGGCTCCCCTTGTGTCGAATCTATAAATTTGGGTTGAATACTCTACCCTCGAAAACTGTTGCGATCCCCTATACTTGTGGGTTATCACAGGTGAGAAGGTCTCATCGTAGTCAATCCCTCAAACTTGTTGATAACCCTTAGTGACAAGCCGAGCCTTATAGACGGTCACATTACCATCTGCGCCAGTCTTCTTCTTAAAGATGCACTTATTCTCTATGGCTTGCCGATCATCGGGCAAGTCCACGAAAGTCCATACTTTGTTTTCATACATGGATCCTATCTCGAATTTCATGGCTTCAAGCCATTTGTTGGAATCCAGGCCCGCCATCGCTTCTTCATAGTTCGAAGCTTCACCGTTATCTAACAACATAATTTCCAGAATAGGGTTGTCGTACCACTCTGGTGCGGAACGTGTCCTCATGGACCTACGAAGTTCAGTAGGAACTTGACCCGAAGTTTCATGACCATCATCATTAACTTCCTCTCTAGTCGGTGCAGGCACCACAGAAACATCTTCCTGAGCTGCGCTACTCTCCGGTTCAAGAGGGGGTACCTCATCAAGTTCTATTTTTCTCCCACTTACTTCTTTCAAGAGAAACTCTTTCTCCAGAAAGGATCCATTCTTGGCAACAAAGATCTTGCCATCGGATCTGAGGTAGAAGGTATACCCAATAGTTTCCTTAGGGTATCCTATGAAGACACACTTTTCCGACTTGGGTTCGAGCTTTTCAGGTTGAAGTTTCTTAACATAAGCATCGCATCCCCAAACTTTCAGAAACAGAAGCTTAGGTTTCTTCCCAAACCGTAATTCATACGGTGTCGTCTCAACGGAGTTAGATGGTGCCCTATTTAAAGTGAATGCGGCAGTATCCAAAGCATAACCCCAAAATGATAGCGGTAGATCGGTAAGAGACATCATAGATCGCACCATATCCAATAGAGTGCGATTATGACGTTCGGACACACCATTACGCTGAGGTGTTCCAGGCGGCATGAGTTGTGAAACAATTCCTCATTTCCTTAAGTGTGTGCCAAACTCGTGACTCAAATATTCTCCTCCACGATCTGTTATTTTCCTGTCACGTTGATTCTCTACCTCGCTTTGAAATTCCTTGAACTTTTCAAAGGTCTCAGACTTGTGTTTCATTTAGTAGACATACCCATATCTACTTAAGTCATCAGTGAGGGTGAGAACATAACGATAGCCATCACGAGCCTCAACGCTCATTGGTTCGCATACATCAGTATGTATTATTTCCAACAAGTTGGTTGCTCGCTCCATTGTTCTGGAGAACAGAGTCTTGGTCATCTTTCCCATGAGGCATGGTTCACACATGTCAAATGATTCATAATCAAGAGACTCCAAAAGTCCATTTGCATGGAGTTTCTTCATGCGTTTGACACCAATGTGACCAAGGCGGTAGTGCCACAAGTATGTGGAACTATCATTATCAACCTTACATCTTTTGGAAATATGTGTAACATCACATTCGCGACTCAATAAAAATAAACCATTGACCAACAGGGCATGACCATAAAACATATCTCTCATATAAATAGAACAACTATTATTCTCGGATTTAAATGAGTAGCCATCTCGCATTAAACGAGATCCAGATACAATGTTCATGCTCAAAGTCGGCACTAAATAACAATTATTGAGGTTTAAAACTAATCCTGAAGGTAGATGTAGAGGTAGCGTGCCGGCGGTGATCACATCGACCTTGGAACCATTCCCGACGCGCATCATCACGTCGTCCTTCGCCAGTCTCCGCTTATTTCGTAGCTCCTGTTTTGAGTTACAAATATGAGCAACCGCACCGGTATCAAATACCCAGGAGCTACTACGAGCGCTAGTAAGGTACACATCAATAACATGTATATCATATATACCTTTGGCGTTGTCGGCCTTCTTATCCGCTAAGTACTTGGGGCAGTTCCGCTTCCAGTGACCATTTCCCTTGCAATAAAAGCACTCGGTCTTAGACTTGGTCCATTCTTCGGCTTCTTCCTGGCATCTGACTTACCGGGCGCGGCAACTCCCTTGCCGTCCTTCTTGAAGTTCTTCTTACCCTTGCCTTTCTTGAAACTAGTGGTCTTATTCACCATCAACACTTGATGTTCCTTTTTAATCTCCACCTCCGCTGATTTCAGCATTGAATATAACTCAAGAATGGACTTCTCCATCCCTTGCATATTGAAGTTCATCACAAAGCTCTTGTAACTAGGTGGGAGCGACTGGAGGATTCTGTCAATGACCGAGTCATTTGGAAGATTAACTCCTAGCTAAGACAAGTGGTTGTGCAACCCAGACATTTTTCGTATATGCTCGCTGACAGAACTGTTTTCCTCCATCCTACAACTGAAGAACTTGTCAGAGACTTCATATCTCTCGACCCGGGCATGAGCTTGGAAAACCATTCTTAGCTCTTGGAACATCTCATATGCTCCGTGTTGCTCAAAACGCTTTTGGAGCCCTGGTTCTAAGCTGTAAAGCATGCCGCACTGAACCAGGGAGTAATCATCACTACACGACTGCCAGGCGTTCATAACGTCTTGAGTTGCTAGGAAAATGGGCGCATCACCCAGCGGTGCTTCAAGGACATATGCTTTCTTGGAAGCTATGAGGATGATCTTAAAGTAACGGGCCCAGTTCGTATAGTTCCTTCCATCGTCTTTCAGCTTGGTTTTCTCTAGGAATGCGTTGAAGTTGAGGCCAACATTAGTGTGGGCCATTGGATCTACAAGATAGATTGTAAAGACAATTTTAGACTAAGTTCATGATAATTAAGTTCATCTAATCAAATTATTTAATGAACCCCACTTAGATAGACATCCCTCTGGTAATCTAAGTGATACATGATCCAAATCGACTAGGCCGTGTCCGATCATCACGTGAGACGGACCAGTCATCAATGGTGAACATCTCCATGTTGATCGCATCTACTATACGACTCATGTTCGACCTTTTGGTCTCTCGTGTTCCGAGGCCATGTCTGTACATGCTAGGCTCGTCAAGTCAACCTAAGAGTTCCACATGTGTAAATCTGGCTTACACCCTTTGTATGCGAACGTTAGAATCTATCACATCCGATCATCACGTGGTGCTTCGAAACAACGAACCTTCGCAATGGTGCACACTTAGGGGAACACATTTCTTGAAATTTTAGTGAGGGATCATCTTATTTATTCTACCGTCATTCTAAGCAAATAAGATATAAACATGATAAACATCACATGCAAATCATAAAGTGACATGATATGGCCAATGTCATCTTGCGCCTTTGATCTCCATCTTCGAGGCGCGTCATGATCACCATCGTCACCGGCATGACATCATGATCTCCATCATCGTGTCTTCATGAAGTTTTCTCGCCAACTATTACTTCTACTACTATGGCTAACGGTTACCAATAAAGTAAAGTTATTACATGGCGTTTATATTGACTCGCAGGTCATACAATAAATTAAGACAACTCCTATGGCTCATGTCGGTTGTCATACTCATCGACATGCAAGTTGTGATTCCTATTACAAGAACATGATCAATCTCATACATCACATATATAATTCATCATATCCTTTTGGCCATATCCCATCACATAGCATACCCTGCAAAAACAAGTTAGACGTCCTCTAATTGTTGTTCCATGTTTTACGTGGCTGCTATGGGTTTCTAGCAAGAACGTTTCTTACCTACGCAAAAGCCACAATGGTGATATGCCAATTTCTATTTACCCTTCATAAGGACCTTGTTCATCGAATCCGATCCGACTAAAGTAGGAGCGACAGACACCCGCTAGCCACCTTATGAAACAAGTGCATGTCAGTTGGTGGAACCTGTCTCACGCAAGCGTACGTGTAAGGTCGGTCCGTGCCGCTTTATCCCACAATGCCGCCGAATCAAGATAGGACTAGTAACAACAAGCAAATTGACCAAATCATCGCCCACAACTACTTATGTTCTACTCGTGCATATAATCTACGCATAGACCTAGCTCATGATGCCATTGCTGGGGAACATTGTAATAATTCAAAAAAATTCCTACGTGTCACCAAGATCAATCTAGGAGATTCTAGCAACGAGAGAGAGGGAGTGCATCATCATACCCTTGAAGATCGCTAAGCGGAAGCGTTACAAGAACGCGGTTGATGGAGTCGTACTCGCGGCGATTCAAATCGTGGAAGATCCGATCCAAGCGCCGAATGGACGGCGCCTCCACGTTCAACACACGTACAGCCCGGGGACGTATCCTCCTTCTTGATCCAGCAAGGGAAGAGGAGAAGTTGAGGGAGAACTCCGACAGCACGACGACGTGGTGGTGGGGCTCGTGGTTCTCCGGCAGAGCTTCGCTAAGCACTACGGAGGAGGAGGAGTTGGAGGGGGGAGGGCTGCGCCAGGGGAAGGGTGCGACTGCCCTCCCACCCCCTCACTATATATAGGGGAAGGGGAGAGGGGGCCGACCCCCTTAGATGCATCTAGAGGGGGGGCAAGGGGGAAGACTTGCCTCCCAAACAGGTGGGAGGCACCCCCACACCCAGGGTTTCCAACCCTAGGCGCCTTGGGCCCTTTGGGAGGGGGGCGCACCAGCCCACTAAGGGGCTAGTCCCCACCCATATTCAGCCCACTAAGCCCTCCGGGGCAGGTGGTCCTACCCGGTGGACCCCCAGACACCTTTCGATGGTCCCGGTACAATACCGATAACCCCCGGAACTTTCCGACGACTGAAACTGGAGTTCCCATATATAAATCTTCACCTCCGGAACTCCTCGTGATGTTCGGGGTCTCATTCGGGATTCCGAACAACTTTTGGTAACCACATACAATTCCCATTACAACTCTAGCATCACCGAACCTTAAGTATGTACACCCTACGGGTTCAGGAACCATGCAGTCATGACCGAGACACCTCTCCGGCCAACAACCAATAGTGGGATCTGGATACCCATATTGGCTCCCACATGTTCCACTATGATCTCATCGGATGAACCACGATGTCAGGGATTTAATCAATCCCGTATACAATTCCCTTTGTCCATCGGTATGTTACTTGCCCGAGATTCGATCGTCAGTACCCCCATACCTTGTTCAATCTTGTTACCGGGAAGTCTCTTTACTTGTTCCGTAACACATGATCTTGTGGCTAACTCCTTAGTCACATTGAGCTCATTATGATGATGCATTACCGAGTGGGCCCAGAGATACCTCTCCATCATACAGAGTGACAAATCCCAGTCTCGATTCGTGCCAACCCAACAAACACTTTCGGAGATACCTTTAGTGCACCTTTATGGTCACCCAGTTACGTTGTGACGTTTGATACACCCAAAGCATTCCTACGGCATGCGGGAGTTGCACAATCTCACGGTCTAAGGAAATGATAGTTGACATTAGAAAAGCTCTAGCAAACGAACTACACGATCTTGTGTTATGCTTAGGATTGGGTCTTGTCCATCACATAAGTCTCCTAATGATGTAATCCCATTATCAACGACATCCAATGTCCATGGTCAGGAAACCACAACCATCTATTGATCAACGAGCTAGTCAACTAGAGGCTCACTAGGGACATGTTGTGATCTATATATTCACACATGTATTACGGTTTCTGGTTAATAAAATTATAGCATGAACAATAGACAATTATCATGAACAAGGAAATATAATAATAACCATTTTATTGTTTCCTTTAGGGCATATTTCCAACACTTCGGCCCTGGGCATGGCGGTGGTGGTCGCCTCCTTCGCCGGAGATGGTGAGCTTGAGGCTGGGTGGTCGGATCTCCAGATCCGTCATCTAGTCCCAGCTGCGAGTTGGGGAGACAGAGTTGCTGGTGAAAACCGACCCAATGGCGGGTGATGGCGGCGTTTTGCGTCGTTACCTTGATGAAGGCATTGTCGTGTAACTTCTGTCGACCCACTCGTGCTGCTTCAAGGGAAACCCTAAGATCTGGTCATCCAGATCGGACGATGGCGGTATTATGGTGTCTTTACTCTCTTGGGAGAATTGTTTGTGGAGCAGCGTTGGAAGACAGAAGCAGGAGGTGGAGCGGCTAAATCTTGAACGAAGCTTCGGTGGAGATGTCAAGTCATGCTTGTTGATAGGTTCTATGTTGTGTCATGCCTGGTCGGCAGGTGCTATGCACGACATATCTGCCAGAGTCTTCGCGTCTGGATGAATGCGTGCAAGGCGGTGGCGCCGTTTGGCGTCGACGGATGTCTGAACTGGCAAGGATGATGCAGATCTCTACCTGAAGATGGGCCAACGGTCCGATGATGATGGCGGTTTCTAGCTTCTAAAATGTGTGCATGTGGTGCGTGTTTTTGGTCTGCCGCATCGGCTGTTGGTCCCGATACGTTATGTGGATGGATCGGCGACGACATGGGTTTTAGATATGGGGGGTGAGAGCACTCCACATTATCGAGTTTATAGGTGCGAGTGGTGGCTTCGAGTGACTTGATGTATTTTCTTGTCAGACCTTTGTGAAATACTTCCTCCGTTTCTAAATATTTGTATTTCTAGATTTCAACAAGTGACTACTGACGGAGCAAAATGAGTGAATCTACACTCTAAAATATGTCTATATACATTCGTATGTGATAGTTCATTTGAAAAAATCTCTAAAATGACAAATATTTAGAAACAAAGAGAGTAATTAATAAAGATGGTTGTATGCATCAATTCATTCAGATAAAAAAAACTAACAGCAGTTTGGCGCTTTGAGTAGGCGAGGCGCCTCCAATCCAAGGGAAAGAAAGTAAGGGCGCCCTTTCCATTTTCTGAAGCAAAGGTCTCCAAAGAGAGATTCAGCTCCAGGTAACTTATCCAGAACACATGTCCGCTGCAGCGACCAGCAAGTACAGGGCTACAGGTTCGTTGGGCGTGCAGAGCTGTGCTGCACCAGTGGCCGTGTCCGTGTGGCCGCCGGTCACAACGACGTGCAAGCAGTGCGCGCTGAACCTGCACCTGAACCTGAACCTGAGAGGGGCAGGCAGGGCTTGAGACGAGCTGCGACGCAGGAACACGACGACGGTGAAAAGGATCGTCCTGGTGGTGTCGTCGTCGTCGTGTGTGTGTCGCCCTGGCTTCCTCCGCAATCCTGCTGGCCGCTTTATCATCGCGTCGGCTTCACAAGTCGCGACTACATTGAAGGCGCCCAGATGTCCTTTCCTGGCCGCCGGCGACTGGGGATTCTCGTCTTGTCACGTGCGGCTTTGAATCTACGCACCGCTGCGTGGCTGTTCATTATTTGCCCAGCTGTTACCGCTTTTGCCATCTCTAGGTCGGCCCAGCCGATCAACTGAGTGCTCTAGGCTAAGTTCATTCTCGTGTCACTCATGCTGAATATTGACTTTTGGTTTTCTTTGTTACTCCCTCCATAAATTAATATAAAAGCATTTAGATGATCACTAAATGATCTAAATGCTTTTATATTAATTTACGGAGGGGATACTTCTCTTCACTCATGGACATTACACCCATATATACAGTGGAAATGTGGAATGCCAAACCAAAATTGTCCTAGTTATGGGTAGGGTATTCCATACTGCGTGTACCAATTTGTTTTTAGACAATCAGGGCCATACACGTGCACTTTGTCTTACGAGCGAGATTCGCCCGGCCAACGGTCACACCTGCCATCTTAAGAGGCCCGCATTATGCCCATGAAATCAAAACATGCTTCTTCACTAGTTCAGGCTTTTACCAGCCTCAAAAAGAAAATGCTTCCATTTCCACCCATCATTTCCTCAACAGAAACAAAACGCACTCATCTATGTGGCACAATCTTCTTTAACCAAAATTGTTTCCCTCAACACCAACAACAAAAAGCACTCATCTATTTCCCTCGACAGCGACAAAGGCTTTCCTTGCTTCAACAAAAAAAAGAAAAACAATTCAGGCCACCATTTTCACCCATCCATTTCCCTCAACAGCAACAAAAACCAATTGCTTCCCCTTCCAAAGTATTCTTAAAACAATTAAGCTTTGTAGATAAAAGATAATGTGTCCGAAAGCAATTAAAGGAAACATACGGACACATTCTCCTTTTTTTTCGAAAAGGGGGTCACCCCGGTCTCTGCATCAGAACGATGCATACGACCATCTTATTAAAATAAATAAATAAGATTGTAACAAAGTCTCAAAATCTCCAACTGAAACAAAAGCTCACTCAGAGCCAAATAGGCTAGAACTACAAACTAGCCAAATCAAGGACGCCACAACCGGCTAGCTAAAGGGAGATAGGTAAACTAATTGCATATTCTATTACATGACCGCCATCCAAACCGGTTGAAGATATCCCGAGCTACCATCTCCCAGCGGGTAGATCCAGTAACCAAATGCTCCCTGGCCTCCATCGGAGTGAGTAGCGACCACGAATGGATCAATATCGTGGCTCGAAAGATAACCTGCACAAAATGAAATCGTGATGTTCTGTTAAAAACCAAATCATTTCTGCAATTCCAGATAGTCCACAGCAAAGTGCATACTCCCACACAAATATGTCTCGCTAAGTCAGGCTCAATCCCATTAAGTCATGTCCCAAATAACATGTTAACAGAATTCGGTGGAGTAATATTGAAAGCAATGTGGACGGTAGCCAAAGAACTTTGGCCAACGGGCAATCAAGAAACATGTGCTTAATTGTCTCATCCCGATCACAGAAACTACACCTAGTAGATCCTGTCCAATTACGCTTTGTCAGGTTGTCCTTGGTTAAAATGACTTGTTTGTGGACAAACCACATAAACACTTTTATTTTCAAAGGAACTTTGACGGCCCAAACATGCTTGGAGGTAGGAATGAAGCTCGAATTGATAACATCAATATACATTGATTTAACTGTGAATACTCCAGACCTAGTTAGCTTCCAGCGTAATTCATCGGGTTGTTGGGAAAGCTGAACCTCCATCAGCCTCCTAACTAGACGGAGCCATTCTTCCCAATGATTGCCCACTAGCGACTGTCTAAAGTGGATATTAAGGGGGATAGATTGAAATATCATTGCAACGAACACCTCACGACGTTGAACAATACGATATAAAGATGGGTATTGAATGGCCAAGGGTGTCTCTCCGGGCCAAGTATTCTCCCAGAACCGTGTACTAGCACCATTGCCAATAATAAACTTTGCCCTATTAAATAAGGATTGTTTGACTTTCATCAGTTCTTTCCAGAAAGGCGAGTCAGTCGGCCTAACTGTCACTTGTGACAAAGTTTTGATTTGAAGGTACTTGCTACGAAGTATTTGTGCCCACGTGGTATCAGTCTCATGGGATAGCTTCCACAGCCACTTACTAAGAAGGCATCTGTTCTTAACTTCGAGATTCTCAATACCAAGCCCCCCTTGGTCTTTCGGTTTACAGATGATATCCCATTTAGCTAGCCGGTACTTTCTTTTTAGTTCATCACCCTGCCAGAAGAAACGCGATCGATAAAAGTCCAGTATTTTCCTGACTCCAACTGGGACTTCAAAGAATGACAAGAGAAACATAGGCATACTCGTGAGCACCGAATTAATCAAAATTAGTCGGCCTCCGTATGACATGAGCTTGCCCTTTCAGCAACTCAGTTTTTTTTCAAATCGGTCTTCGATGCACTTCCATTCTCTGTTTGTCAGCTTACGGTGGTGGATTGGTATACCTAGGTAAGAAAAAGGTAATGCCCCCAAATCACACCCAAACAATTGCCTATAAGCCTCTTGTTCTTCCTTGGCTCTACCAAAGCAGAACAACTCACTCTTGTGAAAGTTAATCTTAAGCCCGGTCAATTGTTCGAAAAGGCATAATACCAGCTTCATATTTCTCGCCTTGGCCAAATCATGCTCCATAAAGATGATTGTATCATCAGCGTACTGAAGAATGGAGACACCTCCATCAACAAGATGAGGTACCAAGCCACCTACTTGACCATTCTCCTTAGCCCTTCCTATCATAAGTGCTAACATATCAACCACAATGTTAAACAGAATATGGGACATCGGATCTCCTTGTCTTAGGCCTTTATGTGTCTGGAAGTAATGACCAATATCGCCATTCACCTTAATTCCAACACTTCCTTTTTGCGTAAACTATTTAACCTGGCGGCGCCAGGCTTCATCCAAACCTTTCATATGCAATGCCTGTTGGAGGAATGGCCATTTGACTTTATTGTACGCTTTCTCGAAATCCATCTTAAAAACTACTCCATCTAGTTTTTTAGAATGGATTTCATGGAGTGTTTCATGAAGGACAACCACCCCTTCAAGGATGTTTCTATTCGGCATGAAAGCAGTTTGGGACTGTTGCACCACAGAATGCACAATCTGTGTAAGCCTATTAGTCCCGACCTTGATGAAGATTTTGAAACTAACATTAAGAAGACAGATCGGCCTGGACTGCTCTATCCTCACAACATCCATTTTCTTAGAAAGCAATATGATAGTTCCAAAATTCAAGTGAAATAAATGAAGCTGTCCAAAGAACAGATCATGGAACATAGGTAACAAATCCCCCTACGGTGAGTTTGGGCTCTACGGGCGGTGACCGATTCGCCCATACGATCATACGCCCATCTTTATGGCCCATGAATCCAAAACGTACTCGTTCACAGGTTCAGGCTTCCCTGCCTAAAAAAGAAAAACAGTTCAGGCTTCCAATTCGACCCACCGATTTCCCTTAACAGAAACAAAAGCCACTCATCTATGTGGCGCAATCTTCTTTAACCAAAGTTGTTTCCCTCAACTGCAGCAAGAAAAAGCACTTGCCTATCTCCCTCGACAGCTTTCCTTGGTTCAGCTGAGAAAGAAAGAAAATTCAGGCAACCATTTTCGCCCATCCATTTCCTTCAACTGCAACAAAAAAGCACTCATCTATGTCGTACAGTTTTCTTTTCAACCAAAATTAGACCACATTTTCCCTTCCAGAGTCTTCCTAAAACAATTAAGCTTTGTACATAATGTCGCCAAAAGAAAGAAAAATATAACATGCCTTAGCCTGGCGACGGACAATATGTGTTGAGGCCTGAAATTCCAGATTGCAGATTTATCTTTCTTTTTGTTTTCCCATGTGTATCTCCAATGTTTATTTATAATTTCTAGAGATTGTAGAGATATGCCTTCACAATTGTTTTTCGAAAATTTTCAAATATTAAAAAAATAGTTTGTAGCATGGAAGCGCTTAAAGTTTTTTTTCCTGAAACGGGGGCATTTGATGTGTGAGAGCACCTGATATTTTCCCTACCAAATTGTCCTTGTTATGGGCACTTTACCATATTTTCGTCTACCATGCATGGGCTGTACAGGCGGCGGCCGATTCGCCCGCCCATACCTGCCCATCTTAAGAGGCCCACACCGACACCATGGCCCGTCAAACCAAAGCTTCACAAGTTAAGGCTTTCCTTGCCTCATCAAACAAAGAAACAGTTGAGTCTTCCATTTTGTCTCAAAAAAAAAGTTGAGTCTTCCATTTTCACCCATCGATTTTCCACAACAGCAACAGTAACAGCAACAGCAACAAAAAGCACTCATCTTCTTTAGCGAAAATATTAACCCTCCCTTTCGCCTCTAAAGTCTTCCCGGAATAAACAAGTTTTGTAGTCTTATAGATAATGTCGTCGCAAGAAACATATTAAGGTAGGTACCCATCAGCGCCCAGTGGCCTGGTGACAGGCGCTCCTGTCCCCAGCCTCACACGATGACACACCAAGTTACGCGGGGCTTACAGCAGCAGTGTGTCATTGGGTCATTTCACGCAACCCCACCCCCAACAAACTCGACCGACCGGTCAATCAGTCGATCGTCGAGGGGGGAGGACGGAAATCCCACCAAATTCCCTCAATCCGAAAGCCACATTTGGACTAGTTTAATCAGTGAGCCAAGTCCAAGCCTAATCCCAACTGAAAACACTGTGTGGCACTGGTAATCCTACACTACTACCTAGTTGAAACTGAAACTTGGATAGGGAGACATGGCCGTATTTGTCAAAACGCTGGCTTCGCCGTTCAACCGTAATCATTTGCTGAGCGCTGTCACTTACCTAATCCTATGTACTACTTACAGTGTCCTAGGTTGAAATGAATAATTACCGCGTCGATCGCTATGTGTTTGCCCGCGGTGGTGAAACCTCGGGGCTGCTGCTGCCTGCTGGTGACCGTGACGCTATTCTGAGGAATGAATCACTGATTGGATGCCTTGATTGGGAGTGGTCTGGATTCTGAAACTTTCTACCGGATGATCGTTGGCTGGAACTGTCGGCCGGGGCGTCGGCACGAACCGGCTAGGCTATAGCTGGATAGCTAGGCTTTGCGTGCCCGAGTTACATACTGAACTCGAAGATACCAGTACCGCCTTTTTTTATCATCTGATCTGAACTGAAAGAAATGTGAACTGACGAGGTGGGTTTTCACCTGTCTGACCGTCACTTGGACAAGATCTTACTGCGCCAGTCACCTGACTGAATGACCGGACCATCTGAAAACTCAGTACAGCGACACCGCAACCGTTCAAATTTCGGGCATCGCCGGTAGAGCGGTGGTAGTCGGCGAGCGTAGCATCTTGCACCTCAATGCTGCCCATGCATGGACGAAACCGATCACGCCGGCTGACATCGGCACATCGCCGCTGCGGTAGACGGTGCGAATACGGCGCAACAAACCTGGAGGAAAAGAAACAGTGCGCGCGTGATACCAAACGAGGAGGATTTGAGCCTGCTTGCTAGCTGGAGTAGCTAGCTAGAGGGACGCCGCGAAGTCGCAAAGTCGGGGATCGGTGTGACGTCGAAGGGTTGGGGGCGACGATGGAGGATGGACACGGCGGCGCGCGTCAACGTGCGCTCACCGATGGGGATGGGGATGGGGATGGCCAGCGGGAATCTTTCCGGCGCCTCGTCAGCGTCGGCGCCGGGAAGCCCTCGCCATGCTTTCACATTCCTTATGCAAAATTCGCTCTGTCGCTCGCTCGCTTCGACTCGTTTAATGATCGTATCGTGCAATATTCCGTTGAATCCTGGGCGCCCTGATGCATCAGTTGCAACCTTTGCGCGCGCATTTTTTCAAGGAACTCGTGGTCCGTGAGTGGATGAATCTTTGGAAATGCATGCTTGTGGAGAAATGGTCTTTATTTTGAGGGATGTGGAGAAATGTTTTTTAGATGATGCTTGTGGAGAAATGTTAACCACTAGATAGTACAAGTAAGGGGGAAAATATCAGGTGATACCATCCATCACATGCTACCATGCTCCAAGTTTTCAAAAGTCACATTAAATGTTTCGAAAAATTCTTAATTTTTTCTGGACGTTCACAAGACCTAAAAAATTGAGATCTAAATTTGAAACACACGCCTAGTAAACCACTTTGTCTGTACCCGACGTGGCGTTCACATGGAGGAAATATCATACCAACCGGCATACTACAACATATTATCAATCTCAAAAGAAATTGCCCGATTTGGTCAATTACGACATTTTATATGTGTACGGTTTTTTATTATTCAAATCGCGCACACCATTTTAAAAGATTCCTGGTACAGAAAAAGGATATGAAAGTTGGCTTTTCAAGAAATGCCGTCCTTTTCTTTTCTCACTCCACAGTGACATTTCTCCCCTCTTTAGTAACACCGACAATGTTTAATTGTAATTGTACGTAATTGCTGAATTCCCTGAAATATAAAGTTCGTACAAAGAAAAGTCCGCTGCGTCACAACACGTGATTAGAAAACTGAAGAAAGTTGCCAAGTTGTGCAGAAAATTCATTCAGCAACGCCATGCTTCCTTATATGGGGTGACCTACAAGCTTCCATAAGTAGTAGACATTCAAACGTCTCGTTCACATGGAAACGGTCGCTCCGAAATCTTGGAATTTCAAAGTACAGACTTGGCTGTCATGAAATTTCTGGCCTTGGCCAGAGACTAGATTTTCGAAAGTAAACTGGGATGCGACTTACCATCATTGGTTCATCGGTTCCAACTCCAACTTGATCAAGATGATTAGAAAACTGAAGGTCTAGGTTGGCAAGAAAATGTAGCGACGCCATGCTTTGCTTACGGCCGTCGGAGTGACCTATGAGCTATATCGTCGCTGTCGCGTTCCCATGGAAACGGCGGCGCTCCAAAACCTAAAGAATCGGAAGGCACGGGCTTGGCTGTCATGAATTATGTGGACTTGGCCAGAGACTTGTAGAAGCAGTTTTGTCGTGAACATTTGACCTCCAATGCTTCAAACAAGTTGTGTAACCCCTGACGTGCTAAATGATTCACAAGCTAGGTCCTAGCTTTGCTTTGGCACATATAATCATTTCCGTAACTACCCAGGACCCACCTGTATTATCTAGCCCCTTGTGCACCTATCTATCTCATTTGTAGGCAAAGGATATTTCTTTGTGCACATGTCATTTCCATAAATAATGCCAGATTGAAGTACTACCAGAAAGTCACTATGGAATCTGTAAAAGAGTGATATCATCAACACCATATGCATCAAACAATTTTAATATTAAATATGCATCTGACATAGTATATACCAAAAAAATTAGTATGATCATATACACCACAAAAGCTTGGAGCACTATATATGATTTTTCTGGCTAGATGCAAAATACAGAAGTACTTTGAGGACATATGTAATGGCAGCCTGGGAGGTGATACAATGATACCAACGTAAAAAAGGTGGTATACCCAAATTATCATGAAAGTAAAGAGTTTTTCTACAACATCAGCAAAATATTAATATTATTAATATATTATGCCATAAACTTCAAACTATAATTTGATCTACATTGAAAAATAAAATAAACTGTTGAAATAAATCTGAAAAAGACGCTTTTCACTGGAATGTGTGCCATCTCATTGCCTTTGATACACATCGGTTTAATTGAAATGTTGCAAGACACACCATTATATCATCACATATCGAACTATAGAAAAGTATGTTGCCTTTACTGTCGTCATCAAGACAACAAGAGACTAAGGGGTATCTGAACTTTAGTTGTTGCGACACATTGCTATTTCTTTTTACAGATGATCAGTGTGACCTTGACACTACTAGGGAAAAGGCTAGCAGCAACACAGGTTCTAGATATATCAGTAGCGTGGGGACATGCGCTACTAATAAGGCGCTACAGCTAACCCATAGCAGTAGCGCGTGCACACCCGCGCTACTGCTATACAAGTGTAGCAGCAGCGCGCTTCGTGGAAGCTCGCTACTGCTAATAGCTCTAGCGCTCTTTGCCTGGAGACGCTACTGCTACTGTGGCGCTGCTGCTAACTTTTCTCCACTCGCTACTGCTAATTTTAGTAGTTTTTGTTTTTTTCTGCATATTTGTTTTGTATTTGAACAGGCTTTATAGAAGAATCTTTAGCAGATACAAATGTCATCATGATACACATACAAATGACTGCGAGACCACAAATGTAATCATAGCATATACATACAAATAGTCTCATCATAATCATCATCCAATACAAAGTGGTATCTCGTCATCATCTCGAAAATAGCGATACATGCAAGTCTCGAATACTTGCAACTACAACGTCATCCATCTAAAAAATGGTGTACGCGAGAAGAGCTATCACTATGAGTGAGAGCGGAACTATGCAGTACATGAGGCGGCGGTTACGAGTCCTGTTTCGCGCTAGCATCAACCTCAAGTAACTAGCTTCGGCTTCTTGTCTTATTTTGAAGCCTTTATGGCTGGCGCCCGAGACCCCATTCACTTGTGCTTGACACTCAGGCCACTCGTTGTACACCCCCGGAACCTTCCCTTTGTACACGACATAGCACCGCCATCTCGCCATCAAGAAACTAGGTACCTGTTAGAGATGCATCTTCATCAAAAGGATGTACAATCATATGCAGCAAAATATATTAGAGCAACACGAAAAAGAAAGGGTTAATTAGCAACTAGGTGCAACATACAGTAGACAAACTAATTAACTAGAGGTACGCAGGTCATCGTACCCAAACAAACAAAGTAGCGTTATGCAAGTTCGGCAGGGACCGTGGACATCACAAAGTTTCATCGCTACAGAAAGTATACAAGTTCAACCGACACATATCATCATCATCGGCATCGTAAATCACTAGAAGTTTCATCCTTCCGTATCGTCGAGGATGGACCCTAGCTTCTTGAACGGCGTGAGGTCTTGACGTTGCATGCCTATGCGAGTTCGGACGTCAGCTCGCGATATAGGGCCGTGGTGGAACATCCCCTTCTCATCGACGACTTCTTTCATGATGATCGTCGCAATGTCCCTTTGGATGCAAAAGAAGTCATCTCTATGTTTATAATCTGCTTCTCCATGAGATTCTAGCCACGTGTGGATATGATCATCATTTCTGCTTGTCATGCGAAGCTTTTGGTGATCCGTGCTGAACTCAATCATGAGATGGAGGATGTAGAATCCATCCTTCTTGCTTGGTTTTGGGACATGGATGCAGCAGAAGTTAGTTTTATGCGCGAAACCCATCTTCTTGTTCCTTTATTTCCTGATCTGCATGTGGCCACCTCTAATGTTGTAGCCTTGGAGAGCATCATCTAGAATATTCATTATATGGGTGTAGTCCTTCTCATAGTGTCTGGAAGGGTCGAAATACACGGCGTGGGAGACTCGCGGGTAAAGAACGATAAGGACGGCGCGCCCGTTGCTGCGGGAAAAAGACACCTCAAATTATTCTCCATATGAGCGAGAAGGAATGATTGAAATGTACGAAAGGGTTGTCTGGAACTGACTTACTTTGGATGATAAGGCATGAGGACAATTTCCTGGTCCTTATTCTATACCATGAAGTTTTAAAGGTAGTCCCTAGCAGTTTCACACTCAAAGTCGCCGAGACTCAAGAAAGACTCATGCATGTAGTACGGATCCGTCACATAGATTTGCAAGACTTCTTCTCTCTTCATAACGGAGCTCATATGTAGCACAAAAAGGCGGACGATTGTAAAATCAAGCCGCCTTTTCAGAAACATCTCAAAGATATGGTTAAACCGCAGGAAGAACACCTCCGCGGGCCGTGTGTCGACGTAGCACTTCCCCTCAGGCACACGAGCTGCATATGTCGGATATCCTAAATCCTTCGAGGCTAGTAGGCTTTTCTCAGTCGACATCACATGGCCATGCAGTCTCCTGAGATCCCCTGATAGTGCCTCCAGCGGTTTCGACGGTAGCATCGGCTCGCCCTTGAGATGGAATATGGCCGCACCTTTTACGGGTACATGCTCTTCAGAATCCATCATCTGGCTGCTATGTGCTCTGACTTGTTTGGAGGCAACTATCTTCCCCGATATCTTCCTCTCCTTTTTCTTGGGCACACCTTTCAGACCCTTCCTTAACCCCTGCCCCAGTGTTCCCGGGCTAAGCACTGTACGACCCTCGGCTAGTTGAGCCTGTGTTGAGGCGGCATCTTCAGGTGTGTCCTGTGAGGATTTCATGAAGAGAGACTTTTTGCAATCCCTGCTATGACCTTCCTGCCCGGGCAGATCATCCATATCCTCATTAGCATGCTGCTGCTATAACCAGTACCTATATAACAATTTTCCTGTTTGTTTCCTTCTATTTTCTTTTCATTTATTTTCTCTCACTTTTTTTCCAAGAGCAGTTAACGAAGGGAATTGTAGGCGATATATATTGCATCATTAGACGGTTAAATATGTATACAAAGGAACATATATATTACATCATTGGACCCATGCATAATAATGGCTAAGTGTGTATACAAAATAGGAACATATATATTACATCATTTGGCCGATAACATACGGTTCCTCAGCGTTGACGTTTTCGTTTTTAAGTCAGCTTCTTTCCCTTCTTGTTCGTTGAAGAATAATTGAGTCCCTCATTGTGACTTTGCCTTTTCCATGGAGTATGATTTTTCTTAGGTAATGTAGTATTGATTCTTCTTTTGACGTATACTTCATCATCATCATCATCTTCCCTCATTGGGTTGCCATACTGATCGTAGTCTTTCTCGTTGGCGACTCCATCCATTCCAATGATGTTCCTTTTGCCTCTCCTCATGACAACACGGCTGGGATTGCGCGGGTCGGTTATGAAGAAGCATTGTGTCACGTGCTTAGCGTGTACCCATGGCTCATTTTTTGCGATAGCGTTTATGGTAGCGCTCTTGGCGTTGGGTATAGTCATGGTAGTGAAATTCCGATTTTCTCTTTCAACATTCTTAGCCCATCTGACACGTAACATCGTTGTGTTGTGTAGTCCAGAGTAGTCAAGCTCCCAGATCTCCTCGACCCTTTCATAAAATCTTTCAGTTGCGCCGTTGTCGCTGCCGGTCATGCATTCCATCGTCACCCCTGAGTTCTGATCATCACTGTCCATATCTTGTCCATTATCCCTCTAAGGGCAACAGGTAGTATCTGTGTCATCATCACATGACAGTCATGGGACTTCATCATGCTGAACCTTTTCTTGTCCGTATCTAGATATCTACTTATCTTGCCACAGTAACCGGAACTAACTTTGACTCCGGTAAGGCACTTAAAGAATTGATCGATCTCAGCCTGACTTAAGGTGAAGCAAGAAGGGGCAATAATCCTCTTTCTTTATTTTCTTGCCCTTCTTCTCCCGCGCCTCTGTCTCCGACTCTGTCTCGTCTAACTGTTTACGGGGTGGCATGTGCAGATCTTCCTTGATATTCAAATCTTGCAAGTCTTTTCTTGCCTTCGGCCCATCCTTGGTCTTATCCGGCATGTTCATCAATGTCGCGAGCAAGCTCTCAACGACATTCTTACATATGTGCATTTGATCAAGGCAATGAGGTGTATCGAGTTTGTGCCAGTACTCCAAGTCCCAGAACACAGACCTCGTCTTCCATACCTTCAGCAGCGGCTCTGGCGCCTTTTCATCGTCTTTCCCGGCGCGGGGCACTCCTTCCAGTTTTTCAACAGCTCATCGATTTCGGCACCGCTCCGCTTACGTGGAGGTCCTCGATGCTCAGCGTGACCATTGAATAGATCTCCATGGTTTCTCCATGGGTCGTCCTGGTCGAGCCATCTTCGATGCCCCATGTACATGATTTTCCCAGGCCCTCCATCTTTCCTTGACGTTAGCTCCCGAGACATCGTATCATCCATGCACCGCATGCATCCGCAATATCCATGGCACACCTGGCCTGTGACATATTCGTAACCGAGATAGTCATGCACCATCGTGATCAGCGCGGCTCTCATGTAGAAATACTCGCCTTTGCTGGCGTCCCATGTCTTGGCCGGTGTTTTCCATAAAGTGTCTAACTCCTCTTGAAGTAGCCCCACATACAAATTAATATTATTTCCTGGTTGTTTCAGCCCTTGAATAAGCATTCTCATGTGAATGTACTTCAACTTCATGCACAACCGGGGGGAGGTTGTACATCCATACAAACACGGGCCATGTGCTATGGTTGGTGTTCTGGTTGCCAAACGGATTCATGCCATCGGTACCCGCGCTGAGCATGATGTTCCTTGCATCACATTTGAAATACCAATAGAAGATGTTCAACGCTCTCCACTGGTTTCCATCCTTGACGTGTCTCAGCTTCGGATCATCTCCATCGTCGGGCTTCTTCCTCTCCGCGTGCCAGCGCATTAGCTTTGCTTCCTTCGGATCTACGAAATACCGCTGGAGACGGGGAGTGATTGGTAAGTACCATACAACTTTCCGCGGACATTTCTTCCCGGCCTTCTTGTATCGAGAAGCATTGCACACCGGACAACTTGTTTTTTCCGCGTGCTCCTTTCGATAAATTATGCAATCGTTGATGCATGCATGGTATCTAACGTGCGGCAGATCAAGAGAGCACACGATCTTCTTGGCCTCATCAACACTAGTAGGACATAGATTCCCTGTGGGAAGAACATCCTTTAGGTACTTGAGATGCTCATCGAGGCTAGTGTCGGTCCATTTGTTTTTAGCCTTCGTCTTCAGGAGTTCGAGCATGAAACTCAAGTGGGTCACCTCAGGATTGCAACCATCATACAATGGGGTGTTCGAGTCTACCACCAGTTGCTCCAACTTAGCCTCCTCTCTTGAAGCAGCTCTCTCTGTACTCGTCTCCTTGCGAAGCAGTGCTTGAACATGAGGGTCCCGCACGATTGAACTTAGTACCGACGAACTCTGCTGCGTGGAGTCCATGTTCTCTCCGCCGCCATGTCCGACCCCTTCTCCTCCGCCATGTCCGGCCCCTTCTCCACCACCATGTTCGCCCTCTTTCCCCGCCGCCATTATCGATCATCTCTGCGTCTTGCCTCGTGTCGTCATTGCCTGCCCCGTCGGCGTCCTCAACATCGTCATCCTCATCTTCAATTATCCACCGAGTATAGCCATCCATGAAACCAGTCATGATCAGGTGCGCTTCAACACGACCATCGTCATATGGGTCGAGCCAAACTATTCCTTTGCATTTTCGACAAGGACATAAAACCTTTGTCCGGTTATTTTCTTTCATGTCCTGCACCGTCGACCGCAACCACCTGCCCACCATCGTTCCACTGACCATCATGAACGTCTACACGGTAATAATAAACAAATTGATTATAGAAATGCGTGCATGCATCAAAGTCATACAAAAATTCGGCATGACCTTCCCTAAAAATAGGACATATATAGATCTAGAGTTTGCCTGGAATTCGCCGAAACGGAAATAAATCGACATTTCAGCAAAACATAGGCAACTAAAAAGCACAATTTGGCGTCAACACATGCCACACACACAATTTCCATCATATTGCCCAATTATCATATCACACACACATACACATATTTCCATTTTGCAAAAGCATGAAATTTTAATCACCTCTTTCTCGAGATTGATCACACGGTGGAGATGATGATGTAGGGAGATCAAAAGTGCACAAAGCTCTTCTTGACAAAGATAGATCTTGTTAGGGGGCAAATAGGTCACTTTACTAAATGCTACATCTACCTAGCTAGCTAATTTGGGAGGAGACAACTTCAACTGGTAGAGGGGGAAGGAAAAAGAAAAAGGAGATGCATTGATGGAGGTGGTGTGTAGTTAGCTAGGAGTAATGAAGAGAGAGAAATGTAGGGAGAAGAGGGAGAGTAATAGGGGGAGAAGTATTAAGGAAGAAGAAGAGTGAGAGAGGGAGGATGGGAGGTAGGGGAAAGGGAGGATGGGTGGGTGGAAAAAGATGGTGGGGCCCTGCGACTTAGCAGTAGCGCGGGAGAGAAAACGCGCTACTGCTAATAGCGTAGCAGCAACGCGTGTTTCTCGCACGCGCTACTGCTAAATGGGGCCAACCGCGCGGCAATTTCAAAATTAGTAGCAGCGACCTGAGCAAAAAGCGCGCTACTACTATTTCTGTAGCAGTAGCGCGCCCCGGCCGCGACACCGTGCTGCTGCTAAACTTAGGGTGTTGGTTACTGTCGGTGGATTTTTGTAGCAGCGCGGTTTAGCCACCAAGCGCTACTGCTAAATTCGCATCAGTAGCGCGTTTTCCTTGGCCGCGTGTATAAGGTTTTCCCTAGTAGTGTGAGGTTGTAGTAAGATCATCGCTCCTGCAGGTGATATGATGAAAGATGGTGACAACTGATTCTAGAGCGTGCACATGCGGTGCATGCAGAGGGTTTGCTAGACCGGTTGGTGCTCTCAGCTTGCCGGCGGGCGGCTTAATGAGGCCATCGGATTAGATAATGTGTGTTGATACGAGATCAGGGCACATCATCAAGATTGTAGGTGTTGCGACATTGGTTGCCAGGAAGATGGCTTTGCGTTGATTCATGTATTTATTTTGTCAGATCTTGTTGAATAATATGATAAAAATAATTGTGTGCATCGCTTGATACTGACGCCGGGTAGTTCTCCTTTTCGAATTTTTTTGGTAATCTTTGTTCTACTAATCCAAGATGAACTAAGGATGAGAGCGTGGTGCGTAGTCCATGGTGGACTACATCATCTATCTCTCATCCATCTTGGGCTTCCATGCTAATTTTTTTAATCTTTTCTTCTCTTTGAATTATTGACCATGGCCCGGTGTTTGAACTTTTGTTGGCTTGGGTCCTCCTGGGCCTCCAATTTTACTACTGTATGTAATTGGAGTTTCGCAATAGATAATATTCATCAAATTGAGGGTAGTTCAGATAGTTAAGTTCCTTGTGATGGAATCAACCCATGGGGATTTAAGTGTTAGACTTGGTACGGATGCTCACATTTTCCTCGATAACATGGGCTCGCAGTTCATCTGGCAGGAACGGGCGGTGACCGACGCGCTTTTCACCGAACTCGGCGTGGAGATGGAGGCGCAGGCCAACGTGGAGCAGCCGCAGGAGCCGGAGCTGTGGCTGCCGGCCATATACCAAGAGCCGGGCACGGAGATAGTGGATATCTCTGATGAGGATTAGGGTTGTATAGGTTGATCTACATAGGATTTTCTTGTTAGCTTGCTTTGTACGGCCACCACGGACAGTGAGGAAAAGTAGATCATGGGAGCCCGCCGGTGCCTGGATCTCATGAAGGCCACCGCCACCGCGTCGTCCGGTTACACAGCCGGTGACTTACCCGGTGAGCGGGGGCGTAGACCACGACGACCGTCTTTCCTCGCCCAAAATCCAACTCTGATCCGTGCTTCCCGGAGGCTGAGGCCACTCTTTCCCTCCCGCTGAAGCATATCCCTTTAGAGCTCACGACAAACCGATGAGCGGGCTACCGGCACATCGATGAGCGGGCTGCCGGATATAGTGAAGACATGTCGTGGGAGTGGAGATCCACCCTGGCCGGCATTAGACTAGTTTTAGCCTAGCCCGGTATATTTTAGTTAAAATATGCCCGAAATGAAAATGTTTTCGTCCGGTTTGTATGAAAATCATCCAGTTTGCATGTAATTCGTATAATTTGTTTAAAACACGGCTTGAAATGTATGCAGATAACATTGGATAGCCGATTTTCACATCCATATCCGCAAACTGATCCTTATTTATCCACAGATGGATGCGGTGTTCGATTTGCGGGTCAGCATTAGAGTTGCCCTCAATTCGATCGCCCGGCGTCGGATCAGAAATGCAATGCTCTATCGTCGCCATCACTCGGCTGATCCAAGTCTTCACATGTTGAAAATGGGCAGCATCATCAATTTTTCTTTGCGAAAAGTATCATTTTCAACATTGCGGCGCAAAAAGGCTCGCGGAAAAGGGAGCGTCGTTGAAGCCTCTTTTGGTGCCATGCGGGGTGGTTTAAGGCTGCTCCCAATGCATGGGTGCTTAGGGCATTTCTAACAGTTTGTATGTTAGCTTGTTGGTAAATATGCCATGTCATCAACCAATACCTTAATATACAACAACTCCAATGGATTGTATCTAGTTTGCCCAATAAGACGTGGGATAATAAATAAGGTGCTCTCTCATTCTACATTGGAGCTTGTGCAAGGGGTGTTGGTTCATGTACATACAATCTTCCTCTCTTCCCTCATTTATTGTATGACACATCATCAAAAATTCTATGTGGCAAAATTTACCAACAACTATCTTACAGCCATTGGAGATACCCTTAGATGAGGTGCTAAGCACATTAAATAGCTTAGCAACTATACTCCCCAATGCATAGGTGCTTAGCTTAGGGTTGCTAAGCTTGCTTCATTTAATGATTTAGCAACTAAAGCTCTTCATGTATTGGTGGGTTTCTTTCCTTTAAATGTTTTGCCTAGATTCACGCGCTTAACATTGTTTCTTCCTGGGTCACAACACTCATCTCTCTCCTCTTAAATAACATATCACATTAGATTTTTTGCCTACATGAAAGGCTTAGCACCTGTATAAGGTGAAGCATTGGGAGGAGCCTAAAAGTGTCGTGGTGCATGCGCACGCTTGGAAGCTGAAGGCACGTTGCTTGTTTATCTATTTGTTGATCGACCCTTTTTTGGGTTTGCTGCAGTACATTAAACTACGATCACTTGCCGCGTAGCGGCGTAGCACTTTAACAGTATGATCATGCGTCCTACTCTTGTCCGGAGTATCTCGTTTCCTTTTGCAGACCAATCTGTGATTAAATTGTTAGGAGAATAATGATATCATTATTTCATCAGAGTTTAAGTTCTACACTTGATATTGGTGTTTGTATTTTTTTTATTTCAAAACTTCCGACGATGTATGTTCAGTGAAAAGAAGTGTTCCGTCGACTATGAAAACCTCGTCAATTTCAAGATGATGTGATGACTTGATCTCTCGAAGATGCTCAAAAAAATAAAATGCACGTGCATACATTCACAGAGATAAGTGTATGTGCATACTGTGTTAAAAAATAAGGTATCTCGTTTCCTTTTCGTCCCGTTCCAATTATTCCTTTGGAGAAAAGGCGCACGGAGCAGCGTCCTTCCTGCTGTACGGCCGCATTCGCAAGTTGGCCTGCCGCCGGGTCACTTGTTATGGAACAGGAAACCAAACGTGTTCCGTCGTGTTCTAATCTAGTCCTTATTCCTCCTTTTCTGGTCTACAACAGTTCGTCAAGTATATACTCCCTCCGTTTCTAAATATTTGTCTTTCTAGACATTTCAAATGACTACTAGATACGAATGTACGTAGACATATTTTAGAGTGTAGATTCACTCATTTTATTCCGTATGTAGTCACTTGTTGAAATGCCTAGAAAGATAAGTATTTAGGAACGGAGGGAGTACCACTAATAAAGGAAAATTTGTTGCTTTTAGAACATGAGGGAAGCCATGTTTCGGCCTTTTTGGGGTGCGTGTTTGAAAAAGCGAAGCGTGTGCTAGTGTGCCTAGTCTTTTCTTTCTGGATCTTTCTCCGGGCATACATGCAAAATTAAATCCTATATCCATGACATTGTTGGTCTCCAATAATTAGTTAAATCTGATATTGGTACCTAAAGCCTAAAACTAGGCACACATGACTGATATGGCTCCTCACCCGAACCGCTTTTATGTTCGACAAATGACCCAATAGTCTATTCGGCACAAAAGGAATGGGAAATATATATAATAGGAACATTAAGGAAAAATGGGGAAAATTACTTTAACATATGAGAATAGTTGAAAATCTATAAAAATATGTGGAAACATTGACAGAAAAACCATTAATTTGCAAACTAAGCGTAGCTCAGATGGTTAGGTTCCTTTTGATGCAAACAACTCACCAGGGTTCAAGTCCTAAATTTGATATTGGTGGTCACATTTTTTCTGGATTCATTTCAGGCCTTCGGGCGATGTGCGTTTAATGTGAGGAGACGTTCTCGTCGACTATGAACATGTCTGTGGTGACTTCGTCAATCTTAAGATGTTGTGCCAGCCAATCTCCCGGAGGTGCTCATAGAGGTTCACTGTTCGTGTGTGCATTCATATGAATGAGTGTATATGTGCATATATGGTTGTCTGCGTACTGTGATAAAAAATCCTTAATTTGGTGACGGGAACACAACGTAACGAAATAAGTTCAATACATTCATGCAGAAGGGGTATATAATGATCTTCCATGAATGCTAATAATCCGTAAACTATTTTCGGTAGCTTTCTCTAATTCTCTGGGTTTTCCCGGAATACCTATTCCCCATATTTTTTATTTTTTTCTAAGTAGTTTCCATGTGTAACATCTCCATATTTTGAAAATTACGTGGAATAATTTTTCATTTCTTTTATGTTATTAATTCCTTGGTTTACTTGATTATTATCTAGATTTAAATATATTTTTCAATAAAATTAGGTTTTCAAAATAAACAATTTATTTCACTTATTAAGTGATAGTTACTTTTACAAATCTGCATATTCTTTGTTTATTATGGGTTTTCGGGTTGTATTGGGTTTACCAGTTTTTGTTTGTTATGAGTTTTCGTGCTTGCAAAAGAAAAGCTCGTGTGCTAGTGTGCCTAGCCTTTTCTTTCCAAGCCTTCCTCCGTGCTTACATGCAACATGGCAAAAACTATTTGGTCTCCCAGATAATTAAGTCGAATCTAACCTTGGTTTGGAAAATCTAAAAGTAGGCAAACATGACTGATCTAGCACCTCACCCGAGCTGTTTTGATGTTCGACAAATGACCTGACAATCTATTCGGCACAAAAGGAATGAAGAAAAATAAAATAGGAACATTCAGGGTCAATGGGGAATTGTTGCCTTAAGATATGGGAATGCTTGAATATATATCAAAAATATGCGGAAACATTGATAGAAAAACCCTTAATTTGGTGACGGGAACATAGGGTAACAAAAGAAGTTCAATATATTGATGCAAAAGGGTATACAATGATCTTCCATGAATGCTCATAATCCATAAATTATTTTTGGGAGCTTTCTCTCTGGGTTTTCCCAGAATTCAACGGTCTTACAAGTGGTCGATTCGCCCGTACGGTCATACCCGTGCCCATCTTAGAAGCCTCGCATGCATTATGGCCAACGAAACCAAAACATGCCTCTTCACAAGTTCACACTTCCCTGCCTCAAAAAGAAAAGAAAAAACAGTTCATGCTTCCAGTTCCACCCATCAATTTAAAACAATTTGAAAATTTTACACATGAAAGTTGAAAGAATCTTCTAGGTGCGTGCCAAATTTCAAGTTGTTTGGAATTTTGATGAGCTCGTGGTAAAAATAACAAATTTGGTTTGTCAAAGAAACTTTCAAAAAGTGCACTCTGTAGACCGGATTTATTTTTTTACCACGGGCTTCTCAAATGTCCAAACACTTTGAAATTTTGCACGCACCTAGAAGATTCTCTCACCTTTAATGTGTAAAACTTTCAGGTTTTTTTGAGTTATTTTGTTTTTCTTTAATTTATTGTTCACCAGGGGTAGATGAGTCTGGGCACCGTTTTGAATTACGGTCATTTTATACCCTCTTGAACGAAGAAATGATGAGAGGTTTGTTCACCGCACAATTATGAGTGGACAAATGGCACCGGCCATGAAACCACACAATTATTGCGTTCTGTATGCACGCTTTATTATTGGTGCAGCGAGACCAGTACAGCTTACTGTCTAACACAGCTGAGATCAAGAAAGAAAGCAGAAAACTTTCACATATTTTTGGCATATCGCGTCCTCAGTTCTTCAGCTCCTGTCAGGCTGTCACGATCGTCTCCTTCCTTGGTCCGCGTCAGAGCAGCTTGGGCTTCCGGCCCCCGGCCTTCCCTCTGAAGCTTGACATATCTGCAGATAAAAAAAAAACGCAGCATAACGCAGAGCTCAGAATCAGCAGCACAGCTGTATCAAGACGTTTGCTGCGTAGTGTAAGCACAGGCGACGCGGGTACCAGAGGGGGAGGGGACGTGGGAGCAGAGGAAGAGGACGACGAAGCAGAGCACGACGATGAGCGGCACGAGGTGGACGGACCGCTCCGTCGCCGCCGACGGCCGGACGGCGGGCGCCTTCTCCGGCTTGGCCTCCAGGTCCTCCCTTTCCTCCTCGTCCGCGAAGACGGGGAACGACGGGGTGCTCACCGGCCTCTGCATTCTCTCGAGTCTTTGGCTAGACGGCGGGAAAGGTATTCGCTCGGATTGGGATGTGTACGCCAGCTGATACTTGCCGAGCCACCGTAGTTCTTATGGCCGCCGAATTCCGTCACAGTGCACTTTCTTTTGGGTACGCTTCTCTGAATCTCACGCGTTGGCTCGATTTTGCTTAGCAGTAAACAACAAGTTTGGCGCTTTGAGTAGTACGTGAGGCGCCTCCAAGTCCAAGGGAAAGAAAGAAAGGGGGCCATTTCCATTCTCTGAAGCAAAGGTCCAAACCAAAAGGAGCTCCAGCTCCAGGTAACTTGTCTAGTGCACATGTTGGCTGGAGCAGGTACGGGCGTGTTTGGTTGCCCGCATGCAGCCTAACCAGGCCCGTGCGGAATGTGCGTGGCCTGTTTGGTAGCCCGCATATATTATTGGGTCTGCATTGCACGCTTCTTAAAGCATCTCAGGGCCTGGCTCAGTGGGAACATACAAATCGACAGTTTCTTCAAGGCCAAGCCCGAGCGGTGCACGTGGGCGGGCGCGGCTGCACGCGCGCGGCCACCCTCGAGAAGCCGCGTTGCTTCCCGAAGCACCGGCAGTTATTAGCCTCACCGCCCCTCACCGCTCCCTCTCCCCACTCTTCTCCACTCTCCCAACTCTCACCGGCGGCGGCGGAT